>NW_027279681.1:0-127100 GCF_046629955.1 Centroberyx affinis
AACACACACACACACACACACACACACACACTCACGTTTTCTCTCACCCCTGTTCTATTCCAGATATTCAGCGTCCTGGCTAAAGGGCTGATGCTGCCAAGGCGCCCATGGGTGTATTTGCAAGTGTACATGGGTGGGTGGGGGTGGGTGGGGATGGGGATGGGTGCCTCCCCTCCAGGGACCGCAGAGTCCCTCAACTCCCTAAGCTGGTCAGCAGAGGACAGGAAGGTGATCAGCAAGAATTTTTGGAAGAAAAAATGTGGAGAAAATAAACGTGGTTGTTTCATCTTGACTTGGGACTTGGAACATGAGACATTTGACATTCAGTATAAGCTTTTGAAGGGTGATACCAATACTGTTGTTCTTGGATTGAACCTGCTGAAAGATGATATTTTGTGCCGATTCTCAAAGTATTAAAATTTGACCATTTTTATGTCATTTTTATTTTTAAGTATTCCGTGTATCCCCGGAATTGTGTTCTTGTCAGGGTGGAAAAGCCTCTGAAGCAGCATTTAGATCATCATGGGACACTAAAACTCTCCACTGACACCCAGAATAATACTACTGCTGAGTACTGCTACTATTATACTAACAATAATAATACATAATCATGCATACTTTTGTGGAATCTGAATCTAAAATATCTCATTAGAATCAATTAAGGCTTCCTAAGACAACCAGTGTACTATTGATCAATTCAGTAAAAATGTAATCAATCAAACTGCATCATATCACTGAACCAGATCACATTTTTAATAAAAAGCCAATATCAGCCCCATATATTGGCAAACCAGTATACTGTTCTACCCTATATATTTAAATAAAGCATCAACAATGGAGGTCACAATGGAGGCCACTGATCTCCATGCGTTGTTTTAAGTGTTATATTCCCTCTTTTAAGTAATAATTCTACAGCATGGGAAAACCCTGGATCGCAGTGATCAACTTCTCACCATCCATTTTTTTGTCACGTTTATTTACGGAGCTGTCGTCATGCCACTGGGAAGAAGACAAGGGACAGAAGTCTGATTGGCTGTTGATCGTCAATAACCGCCAAAAGTTCAGCTTTGGTCAACTTTTCTCGGCCAACAAACCAGTTGATGACTAGTAGTTCCTTCACCCCAGTTCCAGCAAGGCAGCAACAAAGCCGGGCCTGGTCCTCCAAACTAGCACTAGATTGCTGTAGTGCTCATCTGGGATGGGAGAGGATTTTTTGGATGCTGTAAAGGGATCGGTGGAGTCAACGTGTTTATTTGTTTATTTGTTTATTTATGTATTTATTTAAGGATCCCCATTAGCTGATGCCATGGCAATCAGCTAATCTTCCTGGGGTCCACACCTGACATACTGTACATAACACGTTACATGATAAACATTAAATTACATGAATATACACTAAATTACATCAATATACATTAATATAAAAAAAAATGCGAAGCTTGCATTGATATGAAATTTAAAAAAAAAAAGAAAAAAAAAAACATTCATATACAATTCAAAGCCAGTCAACACTGAACGTACATTTAGGTAGAATACTAATTGAAAATCAATATATAGATAATATTTAAAAAAAATGAGAATACTACAACCGGAACACGAATATTGAAAACTGGTACATAGTTATACCTCCTACTAATCAGTCTGTCATCTGCATGCCAATAAATGCCTCTTCATAATCTTTTTGAAGGATGCTTTGTGTGTGTGGAGCCTGGGATTGGCTGTCCTACAGAGAAAAAAACATGTATAATGAAGTATTAAAGGAATAGTTCACCCAAAAATGAAAATTCTGTCCTCATCTCCTCCCCCTCATGCCAGTTGAAACACAGGTGAAGTTTGTCCATATAACACACAGGGAGGCTGCCAGCACAACTCCATAGCAGCCTTCTCCAAAACAATTGAAGTCAGTGGGGACCAGTTCTTCAGAGTTCCCTCCAGTCTGTATATTGACAACAGTAGAGCTCATCAGCTCTCAGTAGCCTTGTCAGTAGTTTCTTACTGACAATAATGCATTGCATCACAGTCAGTCAGTTATGCCTTGATAACTCATCACCTCTGTTTTTACCTGAAGTCTCTCTATCCTTTCTACCACATCAAAAGCCTCAGTCAACTAAATAACTCTTGCTTGCATTGATTGATTGCAATGAATCAATGCAATCAACTAAAATCTGTTTGAAACTTGCTGAATAAGCTTTAAAAAAAAACATTTTATTAATCTGTGGGTTTGTTGATCTTGAGCCTGGATATCTAAATGTCTCTTCCCTATGGTCACTACCAGGCTCCATAAATGTGGAGGCTGCTGGCGACTGAGAAGTTGCAGCCTGTATGGTTGCATATACCCATTAACATGTTGGCTGTCAGCTGAAGGGTCAAGACACCTGAGGGGAGCAGAACCATTTTAGAAAACTGCACATTTTCAATATGCAAACGTATTATGTTTATAATCTTTGCGGTAAAGACTTTTTTTTTTTTTTTCCTTCCCCTCTTTAAAATAATTGATATTTACAGCCTCTAGGCTTTCTCCAATAATTAATTGAGTGAAACAGGATGGAAAAAGTCACAGTTGGCTGTTCTGTACCTGCTAACCCACGGTGGAGGGCCTGTGCGTATAAGAACCCCTTTGTTTTTAGGGGTCGGGGGACAAAACGGTCGAAAAAGCGCCGCACTAAAACAGATAATCCACATCCACTAGAAGTCTCCATTCTCCTTGACAGAGGGATAATGCCCTATACCTGCTGTTATATCTACTGCCATCTTCTCTGTCAGACATGATCGATGCTGCAGCTCACGCTTGCCATTTAACAGATATACACCATTAACTGTACCATGGCATCCAAATCTAACCGGAGGTGCTTTTCAAAGGCCAGTAAGTAAATTGAAATGTCTTTCTAAAGCTTGATCTTTAGTGCCCTTTAAATAGGAGAGAAATACCATGGCATGAGAGAGAGAGAGGGGGAGAGAGAGAGAGAGAGAGAGGAAGTAGAGGGAAGAGAGGGAAGGAGAGAAATAGAGAGGAGAAGATAGTAAGAGCAGGGAATAAGGGTGGTTGTCATATTCAGTGATGTCTGTGTAGAGGAGTGAGGCATCGATGTATTCACAGGTTATATATTGTACAGTCTGTAGTAGTTAGACAATATATATACTGTATATAGTCTGAAGGTATTACAGAATAAATTAGGGTTAGATTAATATTTTGGTTTGCCGATATTGGTCTTTTATAAAAAATTATTTCCTCAGTCTGTAAAATGTGCAATGAAACCTCACTCTGCCTTAAGGAGCTGCTAGCCCATCTAAAATAATTTCATCAGTCTGGCTTTCAGTGGAGAGTTTTAGTGTCCCATGATGGTCTAAAAGCTGTTTCAGAGGCCTGACAAGAATAAAAATCTAGGGGAAGCACTGGATCATTTTTTTTATTTTTGGCATGAAAATTGCCAAATTTAAAGATAATTGAATATCAACACAAAATATATCAGCAAAAGCCATATTGGTTGATCCCTAGGATGAGTTAGCACCTCCTCAATCGGCCACTGAAATCAGCCGAAACTCTTCTCCAACAATGAAGCGCAGCGGTAAAAAGTGAGACTACATCTACAGTTGTGCAGTCAAACGGTCTGAGTGGCTGAGTTATGGACAGAAGGTAATGGAGACGGTCATATTGGGAGAGACAGACAGTTTTCACTCTGTGTTTAAATAGGAGACACTGGCCAAGTCTCCTTCACCTCCATTATTCCCTCCTTTTCCTGGCTTCCATCCTCTCTCTTAGCATTTCTTCTGCAATTTCTTTCTTTCTTTCTTTTGTTCTTTCTTTCTTTGTGTGTGTATGCACAGTATATATACACATATACTGATTACATATATGATGGGGTGTATATGCGTATACCGTATTATCGGTATATATTTCCAGCCCCATTATATATACACTCCCATTTTCATAGGAAAGCCAGTATAATTGATTAAATGGAACATTTTGGACAGTTGGAACCTAATTGAATTGTTTTTGAATGTTTATTTACAGTATTATATTATAGCTGATTTTTTTTTTATTCTTTTTTAATTACTACTAGTCATCTGTTAATGTTTAAAATGGAATTGATACATTGCTTTGGCAACATAGCTTCCTTTCCTGTCATGCCAATAAAGCAGATTTGAACCGAATTCTTTCTCTCTCTCTCTCTCATTCTCTCTCCCTCTCTCTCTCTCCCTCTCCCTCTATGTCTCTCTGTCTCTCTCGCTTCTCGCTGTGAGAGAGGAGAAGAGCCAATGGGCCCTATCGGCCCCTGAAGACCAGCGCCAGCCCCCCCATCGCTCACCCAACCTCATTAACTCAAGCCCCTACACACTCCCTGTTAGTCACAATTCAGAAAGCATACAGTACACACACACACACACACACAAGCACACATGTACGCACAACAATTAAAAATGCAGCCTTGCATATTTGCGATGCATTTATGTTCCAAAGCACAGCAACATCGATACTAACTGGCTGCTAGACATCCAAACAGAAACACACCAGAGCCCCGGACCCCCGTTTGATGAGATTTTGTCCAAGAGAGCCATAAGGGAATCGTTTTTGATTTAGTATTGAATTGTCGAACTGTCTACACTGTATGTGGGGAGATAATAGTGATGAGAGTGAAATCTATGATTATAATAGTCATTCTTGTACATTCTCTAATTGGGATCATTTCTAGAGAATTAAATTATGCCGAAATTATCCTATTCCTCATTTTGCTCGGGACTCCCCTAGAACCCCCTCAAGGACCCTCGGAGGTCCCCAGACCCCACTTTGAAAACCACTGCTCTAGCATTAGCAGACCATCTAAGGGTCCCTGGGACAAAATCTTATCAAATGGGGGGTTATGCTGCGATCATACTGTGTGTCTATTTGGAGAAACCCTGCTCTCACTGGTTGTACTAGACCAGGTACTTGGAGGCACCACTGGATGGCAGTGTTGTGTGCTACAGCGCAGGGGTTTGCTGAGTCCATGGACACAATGACACACATCTCATAGGCACACTTGCAGCTATGTATGTATATGCACACACACAACTGTTTGTGGATAGAGAGGGTGAGAGAGAAGAGACAACAGAGAGGCAAAATTCAAAAGTGAGCCATCAAAATTTAGAAACGCGTCTAATCTAGTATCTACTACCTGGTCCTGATGCTCCACCAGTCTTTCCACTAGTCCTTCTACCAGCCGGTCCTGAAGCTCCACCGGTCCCTTTACTAGTCCCTCTACCAGCCGGTCCTGAAGCTCCACCGGTCCCTTTACTAGTCCCTCTACCAGCCGGTCCTGAAGCTCCACCAGTCCCTCTACTAGTCCCTCTACCAACCGGTACTGAAGCTCCACCGGTACCTCTACTAGTCCATCTACCAGCCGGTCCTGAAGCTCCACCAGTTCCTCTAGTCCCTCTACCAGCCGGTCCTAAAGCTCCACCAGTTCCTCTAGTCCCTCTACCAGCCGGTCCTGAAGCTCCACCGGCCCCTCTACTAGTCCATCTACTAGGCCCTCGACCAACTGGGTCTAAAGTTGCACCAGTAGTGCAAGTAGTTCTGAAGCTCTACCTGAAGAAATAATACGTGAAGAAATAAGAGGGACTTAATTCCCAGTTTCCAAAAGTTCCCTATTCCCAATCTGTACTTATTTGATTGCCTTTGTTCTGTAGTGAATGTAACTCATTTTTTCACCTTTGTCTTTGTTTTGAATCCCTGTGACATGGCAATAAAGCTTTGTTGAAATGAAGTCAAGAGACCGAGACATTGCAGGGACTGCAGGGATCGGCATCCTGAAGGCTCCTTTAACTCACTGCCACTGATGGTAGTGAAATGATCTACCTGTGTGTTAGGTTGTCAATTAACACTGATATCACTCTGGTGGCCTCTTGGTCCCTTCCCATCCTCTGTTCTATCTTTCCCCATCATTTTCTCACTATCGCTCTCCCTATGAGGGTTAGACTGATATACTGATTTGCCGACATACGAGGCCGATATTGGCCTTGTTATTAAAAATCTGATATCATCCAGTCAGTGTCGTTCATCTCTGATATGATGGAGATTGGCAACATATGTTACAGTTACATGTTAATTGTATGCTGTAATTAATCAAAACTTTCTTCTTCTTCTTCTTCTAGTAGTTTTTTTGTCTCATGGACAAACTTGCCACTAAGACCCAGAATACTAATGCTTGTGTGGAATCTGATCAAAATGTTGTATTAGAAGCAATTCAGGTAAACGGCATCCTGCGGTATATTAGGCTGTGATGGTCTGAAGTTGAAAGGTTAGGTATGCATATTCATATCACTATTATTGTTTCAAAAGGCCAATCTCGTCCTGATATGTCGATCTAACCTCAGTGTACTGTACGGGCGCAAACAACAACAGCAGAGTTGAGGTGGCGCGGTAAACGAAGCCTAAACGGAGCTCACTTTATTAACGACCATGAGACTGAAAGAGGGGATGACGAGAGAGCGAGAGAGAGAGAGAAAGAGAGAGAGAGCAGGAAAGAGAAAAGGAAGAGTTGCCTCCAGAGGATTCTGTTCTCATTAGGCTCTTACGCCATTTATTAAAAGCCAGTCATTGGGGTTGCAGGGAAATTTCCGTTGCCTGCCACTATGCATGTAGGAGTGATTTTTCTTTCACTCAATTGGCTTACCGTTGCACTATTCGGTCTGACAAAGTGGGGTTGCGTTTTTTTTTTTTTTTTAGCGATTCTCCCTCTCTCTTGTTTTTTCTCTCCTTCCCTCCGTCTTGCACACTTCAGTGGAAAGCTGTCAAAGTTATTGGGAAAGTGAGATTGGTCTACAACCTGATAAAAATGTCCTGCTATTGGTTGTTAGACGTGTCAATAAGGCGTATTGTAGATGGAAGCGGGTTTTCTCTCTGTGTACATGCTTATTTCACTGTGTTTTATGTGGGTTGGATTTTAAGGATCAATTTTTACTCTTTTTTTCTTTTCCCTTTAACCCTTTTCACTGTCTATCTGTCCTTTGTCCCCCTTTTCATCTTCTCAATTCAGTTACTTTACTGGCATGACTGTTTATGAGAAACAATACTGAATATATACATTTTCAAAAGGCACAAAAAAACAGTTTATATGTTAGAATCATATTATTTGGTTTGAAAATGTGTACTACACAATAGTACATCATCATCAATATCTCTAATTACGCAAGACAGCTGCAAAATTGAAAACATGTAGTTAGACAAATTATTCGAAAGCCGGTAAGGCTACGGTATATCAGATATTGTAGTCACTACTGTGTGTGTGTGTGTGTGTGTATGTGTGTGTGTGTGTGTGTCTCTATCCACTCTTGCCATCACCATTCCACTCCATCACCATCACCCAACACCAGGGTCAAGTCGAGGACGGCCATCCCTCACTCACACACACACACACACACACACACACACACACACACACACACACACGCACACACACACTCACCTTTTTCTGCATTGTAAATCTTGTAATAGACACCTTCCCTGGACACATACAGTACATGACACGTGTGTGTGTGTGTGTGTGTGTGTGTGTGTGGTAAGGATAGGGAAATTTGGATGTATAAGAGTCACACTAATCTGCCCTCTGACTCAGGTACCATAAATGACAAGTTGTGCTATATAGGACGCATGACACACACACACACACACACACACACACACACACACACACACACACACAGACAGACACAGCGGGACAAGGGCCCATTACATTATTGTTGAGCCGGTGCCAAGAGGATGCATGACAACTCTCACGTAGACACACACACACACACACACACACACACACACACACACACACATATACACACACAGGCTATCTAAGCAGCCTAATCCACAATCTGTGTTTGAAATGCAGGGCCAGGGTCAAGGATTACAATAAACTCTGATGATCAAATAATGCAGGAATTCTTATTCCAATGGAGCAGCCTGGTCGCCTCCACTCCAGAATACTCAACGAGGAGGAGGAGGAGGCGGAGGAAGGAGGAAGAGGAGGAGGAGGACGAGGAGGAAGAAGAGGGGAATGAGGAGGAGGGGGAAGAGGAGGAGGACAGATGGAGATGAGAATGAGAGGGAGGAAGGGGGAGAGGAGGAGGAAGAGGGGGCAAGAAAATACAGGAGGAGGAGAAGGAGAAGGGAGAGGAGGAAGAAGAGGAGGTTGAGGTGGAGGAGAGATCATGAGGAAGAGGAGGAGGAGGAGGGCGGCTATGTCTAAATGTTTGCTGGGAAAAGTCAATTCTAAAACTAAAACACACATTCCAAAAATGGAGCAAAGATCTAAAAATGGATCTAGCTTCCAAGACTTCACTGAGCTCTTTGACTTGTGGAAAGTGAGGAGGAGGAGGAGGAGGGAGGAGAGAGGAAAAGTGAGGAAGGGAGGGAAGGTGAACGAGGGGAGCAGTGGCTTTGGCAGTCGGATCAAAGCCGGGAGGATGGGAGGAGGAGGAGGAGGAGGGGGGAAGAAAAGAGGGAGCGATAAGGAGGCATCCAGAGATGACAAGAAGAAGACCGGATGCGGAAGGAGGAGGAAGAGGGAGGTGTGGAGAGCCTTTAGGACAGACATGAGAAGGACAGAGGGGGAGGGGGTCTCTCCTTCTATCCCTCTTCCTCTTTCTCCTCCTCCTCCTGCTCCTTCCACCTCTCCGTCTATCTGGTGGTGGTGGGGATCGTTGCGGAGCCCAAGGCTGGCTGGAGAACATGGACAGGCTATCTGCCATCGCCATCTGTGTGATCTCTGATCAGATAGCACGACTGTGTGAGAGTGTGTGTCTGAGTGTGTGTGTGTGTGTGTGTGTGCATAGCCGGGACTGAGGTGGACCTCTGGAACTGTGCAATCCATCTATATTGTGTGTCTGGGTGTGTGTGTGTGTGTGTGTGTGTATACATGAACGGGTGCTGTTTGTATTTGTGTACCCTGTGCGTTCAGACTGTGGAATTACTCCATAAAAAACACAGGAGCGTGTGTATGTAATTGCATGAGTGTGTGTGTGTGTGTGTGTGTGTGTGTGTGTGTGTGTGTGTGTGCGAGTGTGTGTTTGGTCCCCTAGCTCCCTCCGCTGGGCATTAACATTCATGGAGCCAGCGGGGCATGTCAGAGCCCATAATGACCCCAGAGAGAGGGCCTTGGCTGGGGGAGGGCCGAGCAGGCGCCTGGGGGTTTGGGTGTTGATGGAGGCCTGGAGGCGAGAGGCGAGGAACTGCTGAGCCTGTCTGGTGGAGGTGTGTGTGTGTGTGTGTGTGTGTGTGTGTGTGTGTGTGTGTGTAGAAAAGAATATTGTCAAAAGATTTTGTTGACTGATTAATCCTCTTAAATCGACAAATGTATAAACCTTCCCCATATTATTGTCCTGCAAATGAGTCTGTTATATATCCATAAGGGTCGTTTTGCTGGCTGATATTGGCCTTTTGATAGAAATAAGACATGACAGAGGTGATGATATGATTTTACTCAACAGCTTCAGCGGTGTCAGTCTGTAAAAATCTGCAATGAAACCTGCCTCAACCTTCCTTAAGGAGTGGCTGACCCACCTAAAAGAATTTCATTAGTCTGGGTTTCAGTAGAGAGTTTTAGTGTCCCATCATGGTCTAAATCAGTGGTTCTCAACATGGGGTCCAGGGACCACCAGGGGTCCTTGAGGGGATTCCAGGGGGTCCCCAACAAATTGATGAATTGTTAAACTTCAGCATTATTTCATTTACAACACAATTATTAATTTAATTAACACAATTAGAGAATGTAGAAGAATGACTGTTTTGATCATAGTTTCACTGCTATCTCTCTATACAACAATAAAATAAAATAATAAAATTATTCTCAGATTTGGATCCTACAGAAAAAAACAAATGGGGGTCCATGGCTCTAATGTGGACTAAATTAGGGGTCCTAAAAGTGAAAAAGGTTGAGAATCAATGGTCTAAATGCTGTTTCAGAGGCTTTTCCACCCTGACAAGAATACAATTCTGGGGGAAACACTGAATACTTGGCATGAAAATGGTCAAAGATTTTGGCACAAAATACTGGTTATATGCAGCTTCTGTATCAGCTGTCAAAAATGTGTTGAACCCTAGTATATGTAAACCCTGGTGAAGACCATGGGACAGAAACGTGTTGGATACAGATTTAACTCACAATTATGACCAGCCAAATAGAATAAATCTCGCTTTGAATCTCTTTTTTTTTCATGACTACAAGAGGGCCCTTTTTTATCGAACGAGAAAGCATCCCAGCCTCCGATCTGTTTTCCATGGCATGTATTTCAAAAATAATTTCCCAGTACATAAAATAAATAATTGATGACAAATCAACTAAATAAAAATCCTACTTGACTATAACCCTATGACCAATTGGACACATTAAGAGGAGGCTCCCCTAATGTGTGAAACCTCACATGTCCCTATTTCACGTGTGAACTACTGCCCGGCTGTCTTGGCTCTCTCTCTATGTGTGCTTTTATTTTGAAATTCACGCAGACTACCGGGCCCGTGCGCTCGAGCGTGCGTCTTGTGCGCCCTCCTACGAGCTTTGTTCTCTGACGAAACATTTATTCTGAACACACACTCCCGAAGGTTGGTGGTCATCCCCCCATCCCCCAACCCAGAAAGGTCAGCGCCTTCTTTGATGTTGGCCCCATAGATCACCATTATTACTGTAGTCTATTGATTCCTATGGAGATGAGGCCTGCAGCCCCTGGTTCTGGGTGACTGAGGCTGGGGTCAGGGTCTGGCTGCCCCTGGCTTTCCTTCAGAATATAAAATCCAGCTAACTGCTGCCTATTGTTTAGCATGCTGAGCTTCCGCTGAAGGACACGCAGGGATGTACAGTATACAAGAGGCACACCTACACACACAGAATAGGTCACACATGTAGACGCGAGGATTCGACCGATACAGGGTTTTGAATGCCGATACTAACACTGATATATTTGGATTGAAGCTGCTAATTGCTGATATATCTTTATATATCATGTCTATATATATATCATATTTTTACATTTTGACCAATTTCTTGCCAAAAATTTCCAAAACATTCCAAGTCCTCAGTGTTTCACCCAGAATTGTATTCTTCTCAAGGTGGAAAAGCCTCTGATTTAGACCATCATGGGACACTCCTCAGTGAACCACAGAAAAAGAATAAGAACAACATTTACACATACTTGTATATAATCCGATCCGATGGGTTCAGTATCAGTTCAGCTTAAGGGCTTCCCATAGACAACCAGTGTAGTATTGATCAATTCCACAGTAAATATGTAGTCAATCAAACAGTTTCATATCGATCATATCAGAGGTGGATGACACTGACTAGTCACAGTTTTAATAAAACACTTACAATACCCCCATATGCATCGGCAAACTATATTTCTATATTGGTCTAACCATTGTGGATGCACACTTACTCTCTTTCAAGCAAAGTCCAAGCAGACATGCTGGCCTGCTAAAGCGGGCTGAAAGTAGCGTAATGTGGCTTAAAAAGACAACCAGAACATTCATTCATTCAGTCAGCCCTGAACCGAAATGATACGAGGGAGCAGAAAGCCTCCTCTACGTTCACGTATATGACCCTGACCCACAACCCAGAGTGCTTTGCTACTGTTGTTGAGCATTTTGTCACGATGACCCCGAGGTCAACTCACTTCCTCTTCCTGCCTGTCGCCGTGGCTACGGTCCGAGAGGGCTCGGCGTGAGCGCTGCTGCACGCCGGTGTGTCCGCATCAATCATGTTCGCTCTAAGATGGCAACCTTTCCCACCTTTACTAATGCCCCTTTCACATTTGTAGCCAGTGCAAGCTGCTCTGATCAAACCTCAACCTCCCCTCAGCAACATAACCTTGTAGAAGTGAATAATCAGATGGTCAGTAGGCTACTTTCTTGAAAGTGCCTCCTTTGTTCTTTTATGGCAGCTTGAAAGGGAAGGACAGAAAGAGAGAGACAATAAGGGATTGGATGACATAGCCTACAATAAGCTTACATACTAGACTCCATGCTAACACTTTAGCACTATGTTGAGTGATAGGAGGCTCCATGCTAACACTTTAGCACACACTATGTTGAATGACAGTAGGCCACTAGCTTTATCCAAAGTATGGCTGACCTTTTAGTAATAAAAAGTTATTAGTGATTTTTATGCAGATTTATTCCTGTAGATTCCAAAATTCACACTCAATATAGCTGATGTAGCCAGATATATTTCTGGAACTATTTCAGGTGTGCAACCATGTATTCATCCACTGCGCAGTGATTTTTTAGCTGTACAAAGTCTCCCATCACCCATCACCTTTATTATGGAAACAGAGAAAGTAGTCCCTCCTAGTTCATCATTCATCATTTAAGATTACTTACCATTTAGCTGTAGAGCTGCTGCAAGTTCTCATCCTCTCATACTGGAGATAATGCTAGTGGCCTACTATCACTCAACATAGCGTATGCTAGCACTGTTGTGTTAGCATGAAGCACCAGAGCTGATGATCTACCAATGACACACAGATGATTTTGATGTCTAAGTTGTCATCACTTAACCGCTAAGTTAACTAACCGGACAATCTCCATAAAATTTGTAAATTCCTTTAATCTATGGCATGCTTTCCTGAAAATGCATACAGTGCTGTCACAAGGCTAACAAACTCCAAGCCAAGTCCAAGCTGAACTTCCCTCCTATTAAACCTGATGAGAACCCTTAAGAGGTTGTAAAACCCCTGGCAGCAGCTGTAATATTGCTTTTAAGTAATATGATTGCATACGTTTTGATTGCGCCGTCAGCATGAGCGCTGCCCAACTTGTACCTTCCTCACACTGGGAGTGCTGCCGCTAAAAGAAGAAGAAAACCGACTACTAAATGACTGCTAAAACTCAAGACCCGGCTCATTTTACATTTCATGAACATTTGCTTGGTGGATCCATGGGACGTTTGTTTTGAGGCCTTTGGCTGAACACAGCAGAACATCACATTTCAGTGTTAAGACATAAGCTGCATTCAGGACGACATTCCCAGTGATAATGAACACCACCACACAGCAAACAGACATACACTCGATCAATAGCGCACATTGTATCTGGCTACTCGATTTCAACCCACTTGTGTATTGGCTTTGATGTGATGGAGTGACAAAGACAGTGGGCTGTTTACCACATGCACACACACACATAACGTATACTGCATGCTGAATAGAGCTAAAAGAACAAGGTGCTTGAGAGACAAAGGTGTACTTGAGGGAACGAATGTAGATTCGTGCAGCAGCTTGTTTGCATGAGTCCGGCGGGTCGTAGATGACGCCGACATGCTATTGTTGTGTGATTTCGCTCACGAGTGGGTGCGGGGTGTTTTTTGTATGAGACTGTGTGCCGCGGATGGTCAAGGGTGCCCTTCGTGAGTTTGAAAAAGAAAGGTGAATGTGTGTATGTTTTTGCAGCGAGGGTTCCACCGATATGTGTTTTGAAAAGCCGATATTTTGTGAAATGTCGTTGTGTTCTGTGAAATGTCGTGTTTTGTGAAATGTCGTGTTTTGTGAAATGTCGTTGTGTTTTGTGTAATGTCGTGTTTTGTGAAATGTCGTGTTTTGTGAAATGTGTTTTCTGAAATGTTGTTGTGTTTTCTGAAATGTTAGTGTTTTCTGAAATGTCGTGTTTTCTGAAATGTCGTTGTGTTTTGTGAAATGTTGCGTTTTGTGAAACGTCGTGTTTTCTGAAATGTCGTTGTGTTTTGTGAAATGTGGTTGTGTTTTCTGAAACGTTGTTGTGTTTTCTGAAATGTTGTTGTGTTTTGCCCCTCAGGGCCACCGTACAATACCGATACTGTATTTTGATGGCAAAAATGACAAGGATTCCCCATAATTCTATTCTTATCAGGGTGGAACAGCCGATATCCATCATTAATAAAAGGCCAATATCGGCTGCATATATCAGCAAACTGATATATTGGTCTAACACTAGTTTGCATATGTGCATATGTGTGTATGCCTTCGCACGTGCTTAAACATGCAAATAAGCAGAGTGTGTGGGCACAGTTCTCAAACGTGTTGTATATTTTTTATATACACACTCATTCTATGTGTGCACTCACATCGAAGGGTGCCAAATGTGCCAAATGAGTTTGTACATAAATAATGTGTGTGATTCTATGCAACACACATCCACCAGTGTATGGATATCAAACTGAGCCCCTGATCTCCTTCCACTCTGACACATGATTTCCCTGGGAAGCCTCCGACGCCACCCGAGAACAAAAGGGGACCTGAACGCAGCCGAGCGCCTATCTCCAGCACACGCCACTGTTAATCAAAGACAATTAAAAAAGGCCCTGCCAGCAAAGGCAGCCATGATGATTTATGAATAAATTACAGGGCTCATTTGTATGCCATAGATCATGTTTGTTGGGCATGTTCCCCCTGTGGAGTCGGATCGGGGTTTCTCCGAGTTACCGCGTGGAGATAACAGCTATCTCTACTCAGGGGTGGGGTGGGGTGAGGGGGAGGGGGGTGTGTGTGTGTGTGTGTGTGTGTGTATGTGTGAAGTGAGAGATCAACCTGTCCGTGTTGTCAAAGAGAAACAGGCAGCTCACAGAGTCCGTGGTCTACATTACAGCGGCAGCGGCATTCAAACTTCTACTGTGGCGCTGAAATTCAAAAGCTATTTTTCTAACCTTTATTTATCCAATTAAAAGGGTTTCATATTCACAAAGTTGTACACATTCACACAAAGGCACCTTGACAGTAGTTAAGAGTGTTACTCACTTTCCCTGCCCACGTTTCCCAGGGATTCTAACTGGCGACCCTCCAGACACAAGCCTGCTTCTCTAACCTACAGGCTATTGCCATCCTAAACTTGACATTCAAGAAGCAATGTGATTTTGTTTCAATAGTTCCTCCTGGAAAGGGCAAAATGGAGAAGTTGATTGAAGCCATTCAAAGCTTTCTCTCTCTTTGAAAGACTACAGGAATAAACGTCTCAGAAACGATGGTTGGAGAACAGTTGCATCCATCATTGGTATGCTATATATAATATAGCATATAGCAAAATAATAGTTTTATATTTATTTTTATGTAATAATGTTACAACCTGGCTCAAGGAAGTAACAATGAGGCGAGACATACGTCAAAGTAAAAGTTAAAACAAGGATTTATTAACTAAAACTAAGGGGTAAACAAAGTACATCAAACCAAAAGAACAGAACAAAAGTGTGCATAAGTGAGGAGAGAGAGAGAGACACTGATAGTCCGAGGCCTTCTTAAGCCCAAGGAGTTCACCGGGCCCAGGTGCACTCCATCAGCTCTGATGATGACTCCACCCACCAGGCTCCTGCAAGATGCAGAGCCAGGAGAGTGGGAGGGTCATCACAATTCCCATTCAAATGTGGAGCTTTCATTAGAAAATATAACCTTCAGTCTTCAATTGTAGAATCAGTTCAGGTTAAGAGCTTCCCATAGACATCCAGTATAGTACTGCTCAATACATATTACAATAATAATAATAATAATAATAATCATATCCATCATATCAGATAAAAGGTTAGTATCAGCCCTATATATATATATATATATCGGCAAACTGATAAATCACACTAACCCTAATTTGGACATTTCAGAATATAAACAACCTCCACTCAAGGGGTTCAGCTGACCTGGGCTCTGTTCTGTACTCAGAACAGTCCTCGTTGGCTAGTGCATTGGCTTACTGTTTGGAGAGACAGAGTAATTACAGTCACTGTGTGCGAGCGTTTGTGCTCGGGGTGAATCTTGACCCGGGGCTGCGGTGGGAAAGGACTATAGTGGTTCGGGCAACACTATTACAAACAGTGATCTGATAAGCAGAGATGGAGGAGGCGGCAGAGGAGAGGGTTGAGGAGTGGGTCAATGCTAGTGTGTGGAGAGGAGCTGATGAGCATCATTAATCTGTTAGCTGGCGTGAATCATCATTCATAGAGCGCTTTGGTCAATAGGTGCCACGCTCACCGACCAGCCGGTGGAATCCAGAGAACAGAGCGAGAGGGAATGAGAAAATACGAGATCCACTGCGGTGACCGTGGTGAACCGAGGCTGAAGACTTTAGCCCCTGTTCGCTCTGAACTGCAGAATCACCACGCACGTTATTACAGCCAAACCAAATACCCACAGCCGGAGAGATTAGCGACGACGTATGCTTTTGTCGAACGAATCCCTCGTTATGTGAGATTCCGGATCGGTCCACGTCCGTTTTTTCATTGCTTTGTTCATCCGTCACATGCAGTATCTCAGACACCACTGATCATATTTTGGCAAAACTTGGGGGAATGATGCATCTCACCGCAAGTTTCATTTTCTTCATTAGCCAAAGAGGGGCGCTACATTGTTCGCTTGTCCACATGTCACGCATGATATCACAGACACCACCAATCCCATTTTGACCAAAATTAGGGGAATTATGCATCTCTGTCCCACACAATTAACAACCACAATGTGACATATTTTTCACTGATTGACTGCGCTAGTAGTGTGGGCAATATGTCTACTGTTGCCTTGTTTCCAAATCCTTTAGCTCTATTTGCACGGGAGTAGTGTTATGAGGGAACTTCGCATAATTAACAAATTACCCCCCAGCCTCTGCGTTTCGCGAAATTTGCACGGGATAATTAAATTCACTGAGTTTTGGATGCAATTACTTGCTCATTTAGCAAAGCAAAACTTGAAGTTTGCACTAAAATGCAATGAAAACCTTCCTCTGTAGATTCCACTACTGCCGATCGTGTTTCATGACAGGAGGAAGATAGAAATTCCGCCTCTAGAAGCAGAAGAAAAACAATTTACGGCCCAAATCCCAAAGAGTTTGATTCACATGGGATTAGTATTGTCAGGCGACCTCTGTCTTTGCCAAAACACAATAGGTGATTTGCACTGTAATTTTTTACTTTACAAATAACAGACACGGCAGATTCACACAGGATTAAAATCACAGGCAATCTTCGCAATTATTACAAAGCGCTGGTAATATTAGTCCCATGCAAATAGGATTTTGGGTGACTCAGGAATAAAATTTAAGTCACTCAATCCACATGTAGCTCTCCTGGCAAGGACTGGATTTTAGCACAAAGCTTCTTTCCCGTGTCTTGTTTACACTATATATTCTTATTGTTTCAAATAGAGAAAAAAAAAACTGTTGGACTGCTCATCCTCCTGTAAAAGAGAGAAAAAACCCCTACAAAAAGAGATGTCAAGCAGTGTACCAAGCAGCAATGCAAAAGCAGGGTAAAAGCTCCAACTCCACTTCCACTGGTACAGAATAATTTGCCAGAAAGAATGGGAGAAAGAGCGTTTAATGTCAAAACAGAAGGCAGGAGCCAGTTGTTTCATGACTAACTTGTCTGCGCGGCTGCACTGGATGGCCGAGCAAAGCCCAAAAAGATGAAGCTTTATGGTCAAATTTGAGTGCCTCATTGTCTATACATGCATTTTATTGGTGTAACTAAATGCACCAGATGCTCCTCTCACAGACAGAGATGCAGTAAAAGCTAAATTAATAGCCATTATCGTTCGCAAACATTTGGTAGGGCCACAAACAGATGGAGACTACGGCTGCTTAACGTTTCAAAGACAAAACTCTTTCTTAACAAACTGAACTGTACAATGTAGGCAACGGGTGGATTGAAAATAGGCAAGTTGATATATTTTGAGTGATTGCACCGGCGTAAAAATGAAGCCAGAACCTAGCCAAGTGTCTGCAGTGTTCAGGCCCTATACAAAAAAATTGACTGACAGGTATATTTGATGGGAGCGTGTCTATGTTCCCTCAGCCCTATGTTCCCTCAACCCTATGTTCCCTCAGCCCTATGGCCCCTCAACCCTATGTTCCCTCAACCCTATGTTCCCTCAGCCCTATGTTCCCTCAACCCTATGTTCCCTCAGCCCTATGTTCCCTCAGATCAGTACCTCTACCAAAGAGGTAATGTTTTCGCCCCCTAACCCCTAACATAGGGCTGAGGGAACATAGGGCTGAGGGAACATAGGGATGACCCCTATTTGACTAGAGAACAGAACCAGAGACTATAGAATCTGTTTGAATCATTCCCTACTCCTTGTTGCTGACACACAAACCGACTCCTCTAGGTGCAGCTGATGTATTTGCGAGCAGAAAGCGCCAGACATATCAGTTGTTTAGTAAATTAAAATGTCTCCATGGGAAAATATCAGTGAGTTATTCTAATAAATGTTGACATTTAGTACAACCAAAGCTCAAGCCCAAACCCAATGCATTTATCAGAAAACAAGCTCAGCTGGTTCGGGTTAGAGACCTCTTAATACAACTCTATGGAGCAAAAAGACAATTCTCTTTCCATTTGCAAATTGTTACGTCCGGGTTTTGATATGCCGGAGGACTACATTTTCCAGGCTTCAAGCTCCGAGAACATACATTTACACGCAGCCGACGCAATTAAGAAGAGATGGGTAACCGTTTTAGGGCCTTTAACCATGACTAAAGGTAGGCAAACACCTCTCCAGTCCCCCCCCCCCCCCGCCCCCTCCTCGACTCCCCCCCCCCCCCCCCCCCCCGCGCAAGGCGAGCTGCATTTAAAGAATCAATTAAGGTGGAGATGGAGAACATTGCGACTGACCTTTCAGAGAGGGAAATTAAAAGAGCACCTCTTGCTCGTGGGAAAAATGAGCGGCGGATGAGAGGGTTCTTTCTGGCTGCTTTTGCCTTTTAAATACACTTACGCGCACTCTTTTGTGGGAATTTGTTTTGTGGGAAATGAATGAGCGGGCCATACGGGTGACATTTACAGAGCTGGTCGTGCGCAGGCGGGTCACGGTTCAGTCGCTCTACTGTACCGGATGGAAAATTAACTGAAGCCTACAGTATTAATGTGGGTCACTCCTGAAGTGTACGTCACTGGGCACGGCTAGACTAATGTCTTTGGGGGCGACCCATCAATATTAAGTACAGTTGGGTTGACAGTTATCATGGGGGCTAAAAGGACTCGCATTGCCCGGTAACAGAAGAGTAAAGATGCCGTGAGCCGCTGTCAAATGGGAAAGGAGAAATCACATCAGATCGTCTTTATGAATATTAGATCTATGTATGTATGTGTGTGTGAGTGTGATCAGCTTGTCAGTCAGTTTCTGTTTGTACATTGCAGGCTTTGATCAGCTCTGGCTTCATTTTTATGCCTCGTTTTTGGGTTGTCCGTCTGTACGCACGTACGTACGTCCGTCCCATTCTCGTGAACGCGATATCTCAAGAACGCCTTGAGGGAATTTCTTCAAATTTGGCACAAACGTCCACTTGGACTCAAGGATGAACTGATTAGAATTTGGTGGTCAAAGGTCAAAGGTCAAGGTCACTGTGACCTCACGTCCCTCCCATTCTCGTGAACGCGATATCTCAAGCACGCCTTGAGGGAATTTCTTCAAATTTGGCACAAACGTCCACTTGGACTCAAGGATGAACTGATTAGAATTTGGTGGTCAAAGGTCAAGGTCACTGTGACCTCACAAAAGACGTTTTTGGGCATAACTCAAGAATTCATACGCTAATTATGACAAACTTTCACACAAATGTCTAAACCTTTTATTAAATTCCTTCAAAGTCTTCACTACATATATTTTATGAGTCTGGACAGACATGGATGTAAACTGTAACTTGACTTGTTGGCGGAGGCATACAACCACGAGGCGGTTATTTCTAGTTTTCCCATGTTTTTCACGTATGTTTCTTTACTCAAAGTACATCACATTGCCTGTGTGTGTGTATGGCCACTTCTCCACATTTTAGGTGAACAACTACAGTACCTAGTCCCTCTCTCTCATCGCAGTGAGACGCCTGATCCTGCTGTTCGCCGTGTACCGGCCCACCACCAGGGGTGCGCAGGGGCCCGAACGCCCAGCCTGCAGCCCGCCTGCCTGGGGCCCACAGTGGCAGATGGCCAGGACAGGCTGCACTGAGCAAGGCACCGTGGGTATGGAGGGAAGCCACGGGACGCTGAGCAGCTCACATTCACACACCCGTGTGTATGCAAGGGTTTGACCGATATGGGCATTTGAAGGCCAATACTGACGCTGTTGGATAGGAACTGGTGATAGCCGATATTCAGTGTCTTTAAATTCTAGTATGTCTATTTTCAACCAAGTAGTGTGGTGTCGGAAAAGGCCACAGACATTTAAGACCTTTCCACACATATGTTATTTAGTAGGGTTCGACCATGAGGTTATGAAGACCAATTAGTGGCAATTTTGAAATGTGAACATTTTCACACCATTTTTGGCATAAAATACAACCAGAAATCACAAGGACTCAGTGTTTCCCCCAGAATTTTATTGTCCATCTCCACTGAACCCACACTAATTAAAATATTTTAGTGTTAGAAGCTCTTTAAGGCAGGGTGACCCACCACACCTATTCCATGGTAGAGAAACTCTGGGTTACACTACTGCCTTGAAATGAAAAATTAATTTACAGAAAACATAATTGAATAATCAATTGAATAAATAAAATGCAAAAAAAATGAAATGTCATGTCCGATTTTCTAGTTTTTCTGCAGCTGTGGTCAGGGAGGAACCTCCATCATATTAGAGGTGGACATCATAACCGGACCAGATCTGATTATTACTAATTGGACAATATCAGCTCCATATATATCGGGAAACCAATACATCGGTCTAACCCTAGTACACACACACACACACACTAACATAGCCACCTGCATAGGGAGGATGGGAGATTATCTGCCTTGAACCAAAGTTGAGGGGTAACACACACACACTCACACACGCACACATTGCCACACACACAGTCTCAGCTCTGACAAACACAGGGAGGCTGGGGTGTCGGCGCACACTGAGTGCCACCTGTGCCCGGGCACGGAGAGATCGAAGGGCAAAGTCCCGAGTCTCTACAGGGAGGACAGACTGGCGCTGGTGGGCAGGTAGGCATGAAGGGAGTGGTGCCCACCCTGTCCTACTGTATCAGTTGGCATCTCACAGATTAACACTTGGATGGGCAGATAGGCTTGTTAACACATGCTCCCATCCACCCCCGCCTACCACACACACACACACACACACACACACACACACACAGAGCTAAATCCTCCACCACAGAGAGCAGATTTCAGGCTCATCTTCTCCATTCTGTCAGTGTGGAAGCGTGAAGTGATGGCGGATGTACTGGAGCGATCCCAGTCAGGATTAGCTCCACTATCACGGGTGGGAATCAGGGGAGAAGGGGAGCCTGCGCTGTGATGGAGGGTGTGTGTGTGTGTGTATGTGGAGGGGGGGTGGTGGTTGTTATGGTGGGCGGAGGTAGATGGGAGAGCATCCCATGATTGTGGACCAGTTTGTGCATGAGAGTGAGGCAAAGGTTAATGTGTTGTTGTAGAGGATGATGGTGATAAAGGAGGTGAAGTGACAGTATGTAGTCACAGTGAGGATCTAAAACTACACATTAGTGTCAAGTGTCAGGTATGGACTCTTCTTCGCCCACATGAAGTTACGAGTCAAGACTCAAAAACTGGACTCACCAGCATTAGATCTTTTTCCTTTCTCATTCCTTTGGTGTCCTTTGGTATGAAGCATCACAGATCAGCCGGGTTGGTAAACATGAGCATGCTGTGTGCAGTTTACTGACGTCACCTTATGGGATTTCTAGGTATTGAAGTTCAAATTTTTACCTTACCATTACCTGCCATATGGAGCCACCAATGTGTGAAGTTGCCTAGTGCAGCTTTAAATTAAAACCCCAAGTGTGTATCTTTTTAAAAATACTTGATCCTATTGTAAAAATGTTGTAAATGCTGTATTAAAGCAATAACACCAGTGTAGGCTACCTCTTGTACTGTTTGTTATTGCTTAATTGCACCGACAAACCAGTGCGTAGAGCTTTCATTTACTCCACAGAAAATCAAAGAAGACCTCCTTTATCATTCCAAAAGCATTTCACGAATAGAGACGAGAGTGATGAATACCCCCCTCATATGCGTCTGCAGGGGCTCGATCCCCGCACTGAACAACACGCGGCCTTGAACATTTATATCATACCCGACATCGGAGGAGTGCCTCGCCTCGCCTCTCCATCTCTCTCGCCCCGCGTGTTTGCGGTGCCGCTGAAAGCCTCCTCGTGTCGGCTTTCCAGCTGTGACAAGGGCTAATGATTGGTGAGCCACAGATCTGGGGTCCCATCAGTTAAAACTACCCTCAGTGGCAGCTCTACTAGACTACCAACACACACACACACACACACACACACAACACTGCCACTGCCTCTCTCTCTCTCTATCTCTCTCTTTAGTTTTTTCCTCTTTCCTTTCTTTCCTTCTCCCACCACCCGTTCTTCCTCTCCTTATGACCTGATATTTTCCTCGTTCCTTCCTTCTCCTTACTTCCATTTTTCCCTGTTACACACTTCTGTCTCCTATACCCCACCCCACCTCCTCTTTTCTCTCATTTCCCTCTCCCACCTCGCTTCTGCCTTCCTGTATTCTCCACAGGACTGGAGTTTAATGCAAGCAAGAGAGAACAACAAGTTTATTACCAATCCGAATACCAGGCAGCCCTCTGCGTTGCTGAGTTTGTCTGAACCGGCATGCCTCTCTCCTCCTTTCCCACCCCCCCAAATGATGCTGCCAGCTGATCCGGCACTTTATCACAGCTACTTCATCACAGTCACTTGTGGTGGCCAAACACTGCAGTCCACACATGCACACACACACATATATACAAACATGTATGTACACTCAAACATGTACACAAATACATGTGTGATTAGTGAGCATCACAACACATCACAACCACCAATATGAACAAAAATGATTGTATTTTCTGGAAAACATTACTTTTTCCCCATTAAAAGCAAACTTACATCAGTTTGATACTACTTACTATTTACACAATAAATGTAGGTCATATAGATTTATGCCAGTCAAAAACTCAAATAAATAGTCAAATAAACAGGCAGGTCAACTGAGTGTAGGTGGGTTTACCCTCCGCTACATCCCTGATGCAGACATGTATACACACAAACAAGCTAGACAGATGCGGCTTCTCACCGAGAATCTGTACATCTCTGAATATGAGGTTGCACATAAATGCACTCATGCATGCATACACATGCTGACAGTTGAATCAATACACCAATTTGGATCGATTTAACCCATTGACGCATTATACCGCTGAGCTAGAGATTCTCAATAGACTCATAGGACGGGGGCAGTTTTGAAAAATGGGACAGAGGGTTCGTTGTATCCCCATATCCTCATTCCATTTTGGTCACAAATACCCATTGGATGCATTTATAAATGAACAACAAGGCAACAGTAAACACATCCTCCACCAGTGATGCAGTCGACCTCTGGGCCAATCAGTAATAAATATGTCATTTTGTTTTGACCTGTAATTGTAGTGCCCCCCTTAGGCCAGTCAATATATTTTTGAAAATGCCGACACGCAGTGGTGGGATGCATCACTTCCTCAAGTTTCATCAAAACTGATCAGAGGTGTTTGAGATATTCCATCTGATTAACAAACTCATTTACATTTCAGCCATTCAAGCTGACAATTTTATCCAGAGCAGCTTAGACTGAGTGCTACAGTAGAATAAGCTTCAATTCCTAGATCACCAAAAATGACAAGCAACCAACGATTAGGAGCACAAACATTTAGTGGCATTACAATATTCCTGTGACCAACGAATCATCATGTAAGAGCACAGTGCTAGAAAAAGAAATTGACTAAGAGCTAAGGAGGAAGATAGAAGAGAGTTTTGGGAGTAGCAACACTTACTAGGATACAGTGATGAGAGGATGATGTGTATGTCACTCTATAATGGAAGACAGGGGGTCTGCTGTTCTGACTGGAGTGGAAAAGTCCAAGGTCAATCCATCCGTGGGGAGCCAGGAGTGAGAAGAGTGAAGACCTGGTGGAGTGATGACAAGGGAAGGCATGTAGTACTGGACCATGGTCTGGAGATATGGGGGTGTAGGACTGGACCATGCTCTGGAGGTATGGGCGTGTAGGACTGGACCATGACTGGACCATGGTCTGGAGGTATGGGCGTGTAAGACTAAACCATGATCTGGAGGTGTGGAGGTGTAGGACTGGACCATGATCTGGAGGTATGGGGGTGTAGGACTGGACCATGATCTGGACCATGGTCTGGAGGTATGGGAGTGTAGTACTTTCGCACACATTGCCACGTGACACGGCATTCGGAGTGTTGCAACAGTTGAATGACCTGAACCGCTATGGAATGAACCATTAGCTCAAACGAATAGCAAAAACTAGCATAGATGGAAAAAAAGGCTAAGGTACAAGGCTGTGTACATCTGGGTGCTAGGGGGTAAAGAAACTCATCCCAGAGAGAATTGCGCCATCGAAGTCCCCCAATTACAGAGCTTGCTCCGTCACCTTGTCATGTGGGAGAGACAAATTATATCTAGAGCTAGTCATATCAGCTACACCTAACGTTACACCCCTGGACTGTAAAGGGTTTCAATGTTAAGACAAGAAAAAACATGGTCCAGTGTTTTGTACCTGGCTTCAGCTATAGGTCAGTAGTGCACAACTGCATTTCTTTCTACCACTTTCCATTGTCTCAGTCAGCAAAGCAGCAGTGGATCCAACTCATTAGGTTTAATCAACGACTTATCACAACAGGTATCAGAGAACTGCTGGTTAGCTTGCTGGTGCGCATACACTCCACAGCTGTCATCTCTATAGCAACATGGCGCTATAAGATTTACATTGGGCAAAAAAAGCATGAATACTAATTCTATGTCAATGTGCTTGACACATCTACCAAATCTGCTTTGCGGTTTTGTTGTGCTATCACCATAGTAACAGGCTCTAAGGATCATGGATATTGTAGTGTTTGGTGCCGTTTTAAACATGGAAGTGACAGAAAAAACACGATTTGGCACTAACAAGGTTGAAACAGTTATAACCGAGGATCATTACAGCAACCTGTAGTATCGTTTTCTGATCCTGGAGACTCAAGGTGTTCTCTGTTGTGTAATGTGGCAGCTAAAGTAAAAAACGCTTCCAGAAACTGAACATTTCAACTCTATGGGAGTGTAGGACTGGACCTTGACCTGGAGGTATGGGGGTGAAGGACTGGACCATGACCTGGAGGTATGGGGGTGAAGGACTGGACCATGGTCTTGAGGTATTGGGCTGTACAACTGGACCATGTCCTGGAGGTATGGGGGTGTAGGACTGGACCAAGGCCTGGAGGTATTGGGGTGTAGGACTGGACCAAACATGGAGGTATGGGGGTGTAGGACTGGACCAAAGCCTGGAGGTATGGGGGTGTAGGGCCAAACAAAGTGCGGCCACTAACCTGAAAGCAAAGATGGACGAGAAGATATAATAACTTGATGAAAATTATATAGAGAGACGAAGAGAGAGAAATTGGAAAAGCACAAGAAAGTATCGGAGCAACAAAAAATAGAAAGGGTGAGATGATTGCAGCTATAACAACAAATATGAAAGACAAGTTTCTTTAGTTTCATGACCAGAAAAGGCAGCAGTTGAGCCTAAAAAGACACGGGGAGTTGAATGATTCATTTTAGTGGCCTTCAGAAACAAGCACTGGAAAGACTGTTGAAAGTTCAGACCAAGAATAGGATGGCCATGAAGCTGTAGATGAAAAGGAATTGATTTCTCACACAAACCCCCCAAAAAAACGAAGCCACATTGGAAGTGAGAAAGAAATGGGTCAAAGAGAGAGAGCAGGATGTGGAGGACAGAGGAAAGGAGGTATAGAACAGACAGAAGAGGGTAGAGAATTAGGAACGATACACAAAGGCAGAGACAAGAGAGTATTGAAGGCAAGTGAGAGAAAACGAGCCGAGGCTGAGGAGCAGCTAGCTGAAAGACGAAACAAGGTTAGAAAAGGGTAAGGACATCTCTCTTTCATCACTGCTCTTAGAAATAACCATTGAGCAAGAAATGAGTTATTGGTCAATATGGTGTCATTGCATTTATTGTGTCTCTATCTTTTAGCTGAGCCATGGCATCTAGTTTGACCTCTTAGACAGAAGATGATGGCAGAGGAAATGAATCTCCTATTCAGTGACTCTTAACCAATATACTTCTCGCCAATTTTGCCAATTAACTATCACTATCACTCATTTTTGATAATATGCTTGTAATAATACAAGTATAAATACAGCCCAGGACTGCATTCATGGTGATGACATATAGACATATACAACAATGTGTTATAAAATGCTGCAGCATGTGTTGAAATAAAAAGATTTAGCGTGATATTTCACTACATCACTATTGCAGCAGTCCATGTAAACTAATACAGTGGTTCTCAACGTGGGGTCCGGGGACCACCAGGGGTCCTTGAGAGAGTTCCAGGGGGTCCCCAGCAAATTCAGAAATTGTTCAACTTCACCATTATTTCAATTAGAGAATGTAGAAGAATGACTGTTTTGATCATTGTTTCACTGTTATCTCTCTAACTAGAGGAAACATGACAAACTCAGTTCTTCATTTAAGCCAAAGGGCTCCACTGTATTCAGAGTGTGAATCCAATATGCCTCTCTGCGGAGCAGTGAGTTGATGATGTCACCGCCTCTAGGAGAGGGTGAAATTTTTTCTATTCCCCAGAACTTTAATGCTGTTATCTCTCTAACTACAATACAGACAGTCATGGAATTCTGGACAAAATCATATCCAACAATAAAAATATTCTCTATTTAGGTCTGAGACAAAAATCTCATCTCATCAAATGGGGGTCAGTGGCCCTCATGTGGACTACATTAGGGGTCCTTGATATGAAAAATGTTGAGAATCACTGAACTAATAGAACTTCTCCCATCATGTAACCTTGTTGAAACACAGTGTCCAGCTGTAGAGCAGTGACGTGTCTCATTTCGGGTTGTCCTGGCTGGATTTAACTCTTGAAGACCACAACGCTGTGGTAAAAAACACAAAGGCCTTTGCACTCATAAAGATGTATGCAAATGCAAACACCTGGTAGATGAGAAGGATTTGTCTCCCATTTTAGAGCCGCTGCGATCTTCCTTATGGTAAAAACAAATGGGACGAGAAGTTGAGGTACACACAGTCTGTCATTGGATCGGAAGGAAGGAAAAGAGAGGGGGGTGGTGGTGGTGGTGTGTGTGTGTCGGGGGGGGGGGGGGGGTAAAGAGAGATGCCTAGCGGGTGTACAGATGTCTAGCAGTGGTGATATATGAGGGGCCTGGGAAAGCAGTGGCGCTATAGCTGCCAGACAGCGGCTAAGTGATTAGGGACGCGTGGCGTAACCCTGCGCCATATTTAGCCGCGGCGGGGCGCCCGGTCCCCCGCCATCTCCCCGAGGCCTGCTGCCAGATGTCGGAAGCTGCTGTGGCACGCCTGGCAGAGCAGGCTGGCAGCAGGGTGGCACAGCGAGGCTGGATACAGTGAGGATAACACTAACCCCCTTCTGCCTTTCATTGAGTCATTTGCAGCTATATAAACCAGGGTTAGACCAATATGCAAGGCCAATATTGACATTTTATTAAAAATCGGATAGGGTATTGGCCAGACAGTGTTATAATGGATACAATGCAGTTCGATTGATTACATATTTATTGTAGAATTCATCAATACTACACTGGTTGTCTATGGGAAGCCCTAAACCTGAATTGATTCTAATCTTCTCGAGATATTTTGATTAGATTCCACAAAACCATGCATGAATATGTTGATTATTATTTAATTTTTATCCTGTGTTTAAATGGAGAGCTTTGGAGAGATGCTAAATGCGGTTTCAGAGGCTTTTCCACCCTGCCAAGAATACAATTTTGGGGGAAACACTGAATACTTGTAATTTTGGGGAATGTTTTGACATGAAAATGGTCAAATTTAAAGATGTTGATATATCAACTATCAGCAGCTTCAATTCCGGAAATATTTGTATTGGCCTTCAAAAACCCATATCGGTCGAACCCTAATACAGTTACCATACAGGCAGACACACACACACACACACACAGCCTAACTCGCTGTTCTCCCTGCAGATGTTGCGCTAACAAGTGTCCCCCAATTAGTCATTCTTTTTACCTCTGCTCGCTCCCCCTTTTTTTGTTCCTTCTTTCTCACTCTAGGACGCTCCGCCGGAGGCTGACCAAGATAAAGTTTTGACTGGCAGGACCATTTGTTTTAATCAGGTGTTTGCAGACGCTTCCCTGACCTCCATTAGTTGAAGTTTTAATTGAAATTAACCCCCACTACTACCCCAATTAACCCACGTCCCCCCTGACTGGCGCCCGCCCTCGTCCCGAGCATCTGTTTCGGGACGGGGGAATGGGAGATGGAGGGGGGGCGGGGGGGGCTTAGCGCGACCGCCGAGGATGCGGTGTTGTCACCCGAGGAGAGGCGGCATCACGTCGAGTGCACGCCGACTGTGCCAGGCTCGGCATGAAGCCCTGGGGGGCCTTCTGTCTCTCTTTCTCCGACATCCCAGCAGCTAGGCTATACATGGCTTAGTCTGGGACAGCGGGCGGGGGGGGGGGAAGGCGGGGGGGGTGGGGGTGAGGAGAGAAGGAGGGAGGCAGAGAAGTAGAAGGGATACGGTGAGTTGAAAGGAACGAGAGGAGGATGGAGATGTCTCTCGGGGGGGGGGGGGGAAGGAAAGATGGGAAAGTTGGGAAGATGGAGAGAAGTAGCGGAGGATAAGGGAGGGAGATAGAGAGGGATGGGGAGAGAGGGAGAGAGGTGGTAATTACTGTATAGCGTGCTTTTCTATCTTAAGCCCTCCTGCTGGAGATAAGAGTGTGTGGATAGAGTGCGTAGTGTGTGTAGCCTCCAGCACCTGCTTCCTTGCCTGGGGAAGGTCTGGAGTAAGGAAGCTGTCAAAGTAGCTCCTCCAGCCCGGGAGCTGAGGGTATTGAGAGTGTACAGATGGTGGAGCGTGTTTGTTTAGCCTTTCTCCATGCCTGAGGAGTATTTGTACAATTAGAGTTTGAGGGTGACGACAGACTCAGCACAAAGGTACAAACACTTGTCAGTGTGACAGTAGATCGTACGGACCTCTATCGGAGCATGTTGTCTCCTCTGTTGAAAAGGTACACCTGAAACAGGAATACCACTCAAATTCTTAGCTTTATTCTTCATTAGTGAAGACTGAGTGCTCCTTAAATGGGCAACATGTAGCCATTTTGAGACATTAGTATAATTACCGTAAACAAACAAGACCATCACCAAGAAGATTGGCAGCCTCTACCAGACTCTACACTACATTTTCCATCGTGTGCCACCGGGTCAGTTTTGGTGGGAAGTTTGCTGGATTGCTTTATGGCACAAAACAATGACATTTTTAGTTGAAACAGGGTTCTCCGCACATCTTCCAGCAAAATGCGGCTGAATCACGTGCTTCTCAGCTCGAGGACAGCAAGCTTCCAGAAAACAAAAGGGACTGGAGCACACAGATTGATTCACAGCCTTTAATTGTGCAAACAGACTAATGTTTCGACACTACTGTGACTTCATCAGAGTCAAAGCGGACAAAGACATGAGGCAACCAACAAATATAGTCAACCTAGACCAGGTGTACAATTGTCATTGGATAATTGGTTGAACAGAGTTTCAAATCTATTGGATAATGAATCCAAGGGTGGAGTTGCCATAGTCAGTGTCCAAGTGCCACACCCCTAACAACATGTCAGAAACAAAAGAACATAGACCTCTCTTAAAGTTACAAAGATAAAAGTACAAAAAGTACAAGTACAAATATCCATGAAATATGACAAATTAGAGGAAACATGACATATTCAGTTCTTCATTTATGCCAAAAGGCTAACACCATGTCAGAAACAAAAGAACAAAAGAACACAAACCTCTCTTAAAGTTACAAAGATAAAAGTACAAAAAGTACAAACCGTCAAGTGTGCCAAATTAGAGGAAACATGACAAACTCAGTTCTTCATTTAAGCCAAAGGGCTCCACTGTATTCAGAGTGTGAATCCAATATGCCTCTCTGCGGAGCAGTGAGTTGATGATGTCACCGCCTCTAGGAGAGGGTGAAATTTTTTCTATTCCCCAGAACTTTAATGGTGCTGCAGAGCCGTGGTTACCCTGTGCATAATGTCGAGCAATAGCATAGTCCATGTTTTGTGTACCTATTGCAGTCTTATGTTCAGATATGCTAATCTTTAAAGCTCTTTTTGTTTGTCCGACATATGACCACCACAATGACCATTTTTACTTTGCAAGTGACACAACTTTATTCCAATTTCACTATCCTAACTGCATAGTTTCAACTTGATGGTAGCTTACCTGGTCAGAATATTGGCTGCATGTTGGCTGTTATCAGCTCTCTGGCTCTCCAAGACAAACCGGGAGGGAGGGGGCAACAGGGTTTTTGGAAAATGTGGTCTAAATTAAAATGCTACACATAGCACCTTGCTCCACAGTCAATGAATTGGAAAATATGGTGAAAGGTGACTGTGGCAGTAGTAACAATGATTTTCCCGGGTCTTGATAAGTTGTTCAATAGTCATGTAAGTTTCATTAAAGGTGCAATAAGTAACGTTTTTACTGTCCCATAGCTTAAAATTAATAATATATCTGATAGGAATGTTGATCAAAACTAATGACTGAACAATTTGAGCCAAGTTACTCAACAATGGAGGACAGTGCTATGGGCAAAAGCAAATGCCAAAGCAGTAGTATTATTCCAGTATTTAGCATGGTGATATAATACCTCTACACTAAACGTTTCAGTTGGAGCTGTGCTCTAATTAACCACCTTACTGTTCTGAATTGTGAAAATATGACTTTAGTATTTATGTCCATTACAGGCCACCGTATGCTGGGCCAGAGACCTGTCAGTGTTGTCGCAATTCCTACTGGTCACTTATAGCGGTCAATAAAAGTCATAAATGACTTAATGCCCCTTTACTTTACTGCCTTTTGGCGATACCAAAAATACAAGTTCTCATTATAGGTCTATTTTCGTCATAATCAATACTGTTAGCTAGTGTAAGTGTCCATACTGTTAGTGCCTGGTTATGTAGATTTAGGTGTGCATGCCTGTGCAGTGGAAGAAGGTAAGGCAACATAATCCAGGTCCAACCACCCCCACCCCCCCCGCCACCGCCACCCGCACCTCCACCCACTCCCTGCCCCACCCTAAGGTGGCAAAACGTGATTTATGACACATGCATCGACGACTTGCTGACTGAACCGTCTACGCAAACAAAAGGACTCCATGCGCGCACACACACACACATATACACACACACTTCCTCTTGATGCATACCAGCACCCAGTGGCCTGTGGGGTTGCTGGTGGTGGTAGTGGTGGTGATGGTGTGGCACTAAAATTAAAAAAAAATACAGTGCCCTATACCCTTCACCTGAGCCAGGAAGAAACACTGGGGAGGGAGGGAGGGTGGAGTAAGAATGGGGGAGAAGGATTGTGTCAGGATGGGAGGGTGGTGGTTGGGAGGGGGGTGGGGGTGGTGGTGGTGGTGATGCCCTGTGAAGGACAAAAAGGCTAAGGACCTGCCCCCCTGCCTATTGTCGCCATCCAGAGCCATCCCTCATGTGGGACCCCCCAACGGTGGCTTGTCCATCGTCCACACACACACACACACACACACAGGAGCCCCGCCACTGTAGGGTCTCTGGTCTCCAGCCAGACTCTGAGTTGATGTGTGTGTGTGAGAGAGAGCGTGTATGTGTGTGTGTTGGCTGGGGAATGTAGAGTGTCAGTCCCAGGGTGGAATATACCCTTGAGCAAGGTGGTATTACACTTTGCCTCTCTCCTTGGCTTGGCTATTCCTCACCGCTGCCATTAGCATCGTAAATGTCCCGGGTATAATAGAAGTGCCTTTGCTATATTTCAACCAAAATACTGCGCCGCGGCTAGAATTAGAGAAGTAGAGATTGCAATTTCAAACAAATGGACACTGTGAGCAACATCAAAGCCGTATCATTCCACCAACTCCGCAGATGAACAGTCAAGATGAATGTTATGCGACGGAGAGTTGAATATTGTCGAAAGTTGGAGAGGGGTGGTGGGGGGGGGGGGGTAGAGGCGGTAGAAACCTGCTGGAACCCCGCTTCCCCGAGATCCTCGCTCGTTTTTTTTTTTGTATGAATCACACGAGCGCGGAAACACAGACACCTCCGCCTATTTAATAGATGAACTTACCTGCTAGATGCCCGTTCCCTGTTCTTGGAATGAATCCCAATCAGGGGTTCCCATCGCGGTGGCTACATCCATCGAGGAACAAATTACAGTTGGGGATTAGGATTGGGGAGGGGGGGACAACCCAGTGTTTTATCAGCGGGGCCGTGTTCCGGCTGCCGAGCCGCTTATATTTCAGGTAAACATAATCCAGATTCGGCTCTGGCGGGGGTAGATTCAATTAAGATACAGAGACAACTTTGTTAATGCGGCCGTATCTTAATACCCTGGCCACAGCTTGTAATGAATCTGGGCTCAGGGGTGGGAGCTGGGAGTCAGGGACGAGGAAAGAGGACAGACTGTGACAATATCCTGTGGCGGTGGCTGCTGTAGTTACAGTTGCTAGGCCCCGGCTTGTACTGTATGGGAGGAAAACTTCAGAGATGCTGAGTGTTTTCAGTTTTGATGGTGTTTCTTCTTAAAAGGAACATCAGATGTGAGGTGATTACAAGAGTGCTGCTCATAGATTTTTTTTGGTGCCCAGTCTCTATGAATCAGACAATCATTAATGGCTTTTTTAGCATGGTTGAATTGATTGATTGCTCTGTTTTTTTGTTTATTAGTCCTGTAATAAACATATTAAAGAAAAAAAGCCACCCTCTGATGCTCTTACACTCAGTGCATTCCAGGAGTTATTTTGTGATGAAGTGTTGTAATTTACTTTTTTTGGTGAACTTTCCCTCAACCTGCTCTGTCTACTTCTACTTCGGATTGTGATTTCCTCCATTAGAATGACCCATACCCCTTACTCAAAATGCAACAAGTCCTGTGGCTGCATTGCATTCTGGTCTATTGAGGCTACTGTCAGTGGGGAAATTGGTCTCTCTGCCTCTTCTACAATGGATTTCTCCCTGTGTGATTCTTGAATTGTCAAAATGGCAGCTCTAGAAAGAAGCCCTCGCTCTTTGAATCTGAGAGACTGACATCAAAACCTGACATTTACCATTGATGTTTTAGATAGCTCAAACAGTTTCTGCCATCAAACTCCATTGTAACTGTACTGGACCACATATCCACGGGAATAAGAAAAATACACCAAACAACAAAATTGACCCAGAAATGCAAGGTACAATAAGTAGTTTTTAATGGTTTTAAAGTGTTTTAAGGCAATTTCCTTTAACAACTCTTAAACCACTCACAGGGAAAATATTGGATTGTAAAATAGGCAATGTGCTAATAGAGACAGTAATATGACTATTACTGGTAGCATTATGGAGTAGTTTATTACTCCTGTAATACCTGTAATAAGCATATTAAAAACTCATAAACAATACACAGGAAAGCAGTTGGATAATAATAGAGGCAATATGCTGGCATAGCTGGCAATGTGTCAATTATACATTTAGGCATTCTAGAGAACTTCAAACAAACTTTTGAAGAATTGCAAACTCAAATACAGACACAATATAGACAGCGTGAGAATGAATATTACATTTTGTCCAATCCCAGCCCTGCAAAAGCTTGTGCTTACTCAATGATTATGAAGATAATGCTAAGATTTGAAGATGTGCTAAATGTAAAGGTAACAGACCAAAAACAGAATCCTCAACTGCAGTTGGCCAGAAATAGTGTGGCAATTTTTAGAAAGTCACAAAGACCTTCAGCAATCCCATGGAAAATGTTCTCACAATCTAAAATATACAGTATTACATGTGACAGTTTTTTAGGAGATCTGGGAAAAATAGGCAAACTGGGGTATCCAACTTCAGACCCACTTTCCCCCATTTTCATAGGCATCAGCGGTACTGCTGGATAGGATTCTAGGATTCAAATCGACAAGGTTATTCATCTAAAGTAAACCATCACAATATTGCATTTTTATGGTGTTAAGGTGGAGTAACAACTTCATTCAAAGCCAATCAACTCTGGATGTCAGAGGTGAACCCATCATCAACTCTGTATCAAAAGACACAACAGTCTAATTTCTCTCAGATACTTGCAAAGTATGGCAGCAGTATGCACAAACGACAAAACAACAACATCCGATTTTGCGTATTTAACTAGCCCAATTGATAAAGACGCACCCTGAATAGCATCTACAAGAACTGCACAATCCAAAACCCTTTTGGTCTTTAAGTCTGGGTCACCAGCTCAACAATCCTTCCTCAATATCAGCTGAGAGACAGCCACCCTGAGACCCATGCGGTGAACAGACGGCCTAACCAGAGCATATCTCATCCCTCTGGATGTTAATATTTATTGACGGCGCTAGGCTGGTGTTAGAACATTAAAAAGGGGATCGGGAAGAAGGGCTCTGCGGACTTAAGCCCTGGGAGGCCACGGCGACTCAAAGTCTTATTCAGATGATGTGCCGTGAGATGCTTGTCCTTGAAGAAAGGGAATTAGTGTCTGTGGAAGTCAAAGGGAAAATGGAGAGAGAGAAAAAGCGGGAGGGAAAAACGACAGAGACGGGGGAGAGAGAGAACGAGGGAGCGCGTGTGACAGGAACCGTGTGTGTGCGCGGATATTCGCGAACGTGCGCTCGCATGCATATGGGCCGTGCATCCATGTGTGAGACGGAGCGAGAGAGAGAGAGAGAGAGAGAGAGAGAGAGAGGGAGAGGGAGAGGGAGAGAAAGGCAAAGCCAGACTTCTTCACGCAGGGGGAGAGATGATGCAAAGAGCACTGACTGGTACAAAAGTGTTACCACAGGACCGAGCAGACAATCCCCTCTCCAGGAAACGCAGATCAAAGGGGATTTAAGTAGTCAAGACTTGTTCCATGCAATTCCAACCAGCAGTCTCGACCCTGTAGCAATACTTTCGCTCTCTGTGTTGATATCAGTTAGAAGGGGTGACGAAGCTCCGGAATTGAGTCATGGCAAAAGGCCCCGGCATCCCAGTGATGCCCTCCGACATTGTGCAGCTTGTGTAGGTTGCTTGTAATGACTTTGAGGCACCGAGGAAGAGTTTTAAATCATTGTACGGGATGTATCAAGCTGCCACTAACCTTCAAGGCCTCCAAGTGTTTTCAACCGTCTCTTAAACCTCGTTGTTTTTGTTGTCGGGTGTCTTGCTTCAGCGACATAATTAACCGGTGAAATAGCTGTGCTGTATGTGATGAAAACTAGCACTGTTGACAGACCTGCATTGGTTAGATCAGTGATTCTCAACCTTTTTCATATCAAGGACCCCTAATTTAGTTCACATTAGAGCCACGGACCCTCTCTAAATCTGAGAATATTTTTATTGTTAGATATGATTTTGTCCAGAATTCCATGACTATCTGTATTGTAGGTAGAGAGATAACAGTGAAACTATGATCAAAACAGTCATTCTTCTACATTCTCTAACTGTGTTAACTTGTAAATTAAATAATAGTGAAGTTTAACGATTCATCAATTTGCCGGGGACCCCCTGGAACCCCCTGAAGGACCCCTGGTGGTCCCCGGACCCCACGTTGAGAAACACTGGGTTAGATGTTCTATATGGGTTTGACATTGATTCCGAACGTATCTTAAATATTGATTATGCTTTACTCTGTGGCTTTCGTTCCTACCAGTTCTTGGATTCCTTCACATCACCGATGCACCTTGCCCATACGCATAAAACAGTTTTATGTGCCATGAGGTAGTGTTGACTTAAAGCAATATTCCACTTAGCTTTAACATGGGGGTTATTTGGCTCTTGACCAGAAGAGCCATGAAAACCAGAATATAAACTAATCACCAAGATCAGATGCAGTTGGACGAGTTTGTAGTGTTAGGATTTTTACTTCCCATTCATTTGAATGAGGCCACGAAAATACACTGAAAACTGACATTTAACATGCTGGTGAACAGATTCAACAACAGATCCTGCTTTTATGACAACAAAGCAGTCCTTGGTCCATCCTCATTTTTTGCATTTCTATTCTTGGTTTACACTAAAATTTGTATTTCAAAATAAAAGTAGATCCGGTCTCCCAAACAGGAAGTATCTCTCCACAGAGATGATTTTGAACCAATGGGATTTTGTGATGAAATTTTGTAATTTACTTTTTTGGCGCCTCCACTTTTTCCTCAACCTGCTCGTCTGCTTCTACTTCAGTGAGTGATTTCCTGCCTTTCACAGGACGCCTTTTGACAGCCCACAGAGAAGGGAACGGCTCCCTGTGCTGTACACATATAGGTGAAGAGGGTGATAGCGAAATGGTGAAATGTTTTTCCTTTCAGTAAAAGCTGAGAGTAGAGAGAGGAGAACACGCTGTGCCTGGTTGTTCAATTTGAAAAAAGCTGTCAAAGAGAACTCTGTATTTCACACGCTACCAATCTGCAAAGCTGTAAGCTGCAGCCGCATTGCATTCTGGTTTGTTGAGGCTACTGTCAGTGAAGAAATTGGTCTCACTCCTCTTCTACAGTGGATTTCTCCCTGTATGATTGTTGGTGCAAAATGGCGGCTCTAGAAAGAAACCTTCACTCTTTGATTCTGAGGGACTGACACCAAAACTTGATGTTCACCGTTGATGTTTTAGATCGCTGAAAAATGTTCTGCTATCAAACTCTGTTGTAGCTGCTGGAAATATCTATGGCGTCACATCATCTACATTTGGCCAGTTATCCACTGGAATAAGAAAAACACACTACCAAACAATTTGGACCCAGAAATCCAAGGTACATCGCCAGTAGCTGTGTTTTCGGATGGATTTTTCCTTTAATATTTTGCAATGGAGGCCTTTAAATTGTCCATTTGTCAAAAGCAGATGGAGCCAGTTGTTTTCCTGTGGGACTGGAAATGTTAACAAATGCATTGCCTGACATTTTAGCTGCATATTGTAGAAAAGAAAAAAAAAAAAGAAAGTATATATAGAGAAAAAACAGACCTAGACAAATCCATTTCTTCTTAATACGGCCCGCATCTCACCGGGAGGCAGGCTTTGCATGGTGAGACTGTACATCTGCACCTGTATAAGAGAGATGTAGAAGAACTTCTGCGGCCAGAAAACAAGAGGCGGCGGAAGATTACACATCCGCGTCGCCTTCTCGCCTTAAACAGAGGCGAGAGGGGAGGAAGACCGCGCTCGGTACGCGGTGACAGCCGGCGAGATAGTGGAGGAGTGCGAGGGGTCGAGGCTCGCGCAACAGAAACACAGATAGCGGCGAACCGAGAGGGGTGGGAAAAAAAAAAAAAAAAAAAGACTGATAGAGATGGTAGGACGTCGGAAGGAGGAGGGGGGAAAGCCATAAAGTGCAAGGTAGAGAGATATGAGAGTAGGGGGGGTTGTAATTCATTATTTGTCTTTGATTTATCAACGGTGCACTCTCAGACATTCAATTTATTCCCAAGAGCGGGGTAGAGAAGTGACAGTGGGGGCTTCTGGGTATGAGCGGGCCGTCAGCACCATAGGGAGAAAGATGCCAGTCCGCCTCACGGGCTCTACCACTTTTTCATTTATGTACAGTTACTGTGCAAAAGTCTTAGGCATATGTCAAAGATATCCATAAAGCGAAGATGCTTTCAAAACTAAACAAAAGTTTCTGAATATCAAAAATTTACAATAAACAGCAGTCTACTGACACACTAATGCAGAAAACAAATAAACATTGAAGACTTCTAAGAAATTTATATAAAAAATCTAGGGTGCCTAAGACTTTTGCACAGTACTGTATTTCTTCTTTTTTCCTTTTCATACTTCATACTATACATACTAGTTCATGCTATCTATCTATCAATCTATCTATCTATCTATCTATTTGATTTACCCCTTTAATTGTACAGGTGAGACGTTTTTATCAGGTTTACACGCAACAGAAAGTTTTTCCTTACACTTTTCTTGTTTTCTCTATGAAGAAGACATAAAGTGTAGTTTGGTTTGGGTTTTGGTCCAGACTGAGTGTAAATGTAAGAGTTAACATTTGACAGTTAACCTTGTTATGAAGCCAGAAAGGCTTATTTGGCCAGTTTTCCATGCCAAAAAACTACCAAAATTAGTATTCATTAAGTATTCAGTGTTCACTCCACAACTGACCACGGAACACTAAAACTCTCGATTTAAACCATTGAAACGGATCAACATGTCACATCAGTTTAGCTTAAGCTTCCCAGTGTAGTATTGATCAATTCTGCAAACAAACCGTATTCATCATTACATCAGATATCGGCCCTGTATATCGGCAAACTGATATATCGGTCAAACTCTAGTCCCCACCCCCCAGGCGCTCCATTTCCAGGAGACCATGCCTGGAACCCCTTTAACCCCCACTGTGAGCCTCTCCATGCCCAGGAGAGGGAGAGAGAGAGAGAGAGAGAGAGAGAGGGAGAGAGAGAGGGAAAGCAGAGTCCCCTTAGTAGTGCGTTCTCCCTCATCGTCCCCTGGTGGGTTATCCTCTCAAAGCAAACCCCTGGAACCCCCCCCCCCCCCCCTCCCGTCCTGTAGGAGAAAACCTCTCATCCCATGGAAACTCCAATCCCAAAGCCTGGAAACAAAGGGAGACGGGGACAAGGGACAAGTCCCACAGTGTGGCAGCCTCTCTGGCTCTGTGATCCCCAAGCCCTCCAAGAGAGAAGGACCAGTTGCTGCAGTAAGGTGGGTGTTGGTGTTGGTGTGTCCCTAACCAGAGAGTCATAAGGTACCTTCCTCATCCTCCTACCTCTGCCACCCCCCACCCAACAGTTAAGCCAAGATGGAGGGAATTCATTACAAATCAACCCCTCCGCCCCATCTCATCTCATACACCCCACCCCCCACCCCCAAACCCTGCTCAAACTGCTTGCATCCTGTAATCCGACAGATTAATGGCAGAGCATGAAATGTGGCGTTTACGTCGACAAAAGTTAAACGTTGTACGGAGGGAGGGGCGGGCCCGGCTTTGGCGGGTGGATTACGCCCCGCGAAACCCCCTTAATGCCAGCATAATTTGATGGAGCTGCCAATTTGCTGCATGCGCACTCTCTCCCCCATTTCTTCTTCCGACCGCCCCCCACCCCACCCCACCCCACCCCAACCAAAGCCGACTTTGCTGTAACACTTCTAAGGAGAATCTGAAGTTTGGAGAGGCGGAGATACATGTTGGGAGGAGGGGCGGCAGTCGCAGATGTTGCCTGGGATCCCCACCTCCCCCAAGCTTAAAATCACGGTACTAATGTCATGGCAGACTTCCTGTCATGTCTGGATTAGCATAATATGCCGGTTGAGTCGTGGGTACCTTACAGGTGCACATACACACAAAGAAATCAGGTACAAATTTAGCTAAAGGAGCCACCTTAAAGGTCTTACTTATAGAATGTTAACACTATTGCCACATTAACAAAAACATAAACACATAAACAAACTAGAAATAACCGTCTCGCGGTTGTATGCCTCCGCCAATAAACTTTGTTTTATCATTGCAAGGACAGTCTTTATTTATTGAACATATATAATTAATGTGATTATTAGGTCAACTTAAAGGATTTTGGTGTCTGCAAAAGTAAGTGACAGCACTTCCACCGTTTTTGTAGAATGACCCAAGATCGTTTTCTCAGCTACAGTGGTAAGCAAAACATTATGATGTCACAGTGAAGTTGACCTTTGAACTTTTAGATATAAATTACTTCATCATTTTATCCTATTAGACATTTGTGTGAAATTTTGTCATAATTACCGTATGAATTCTTGAGTTATGGCCAAAAACGTATTTTGTGAGGTCACAGTGACCTTGACCTTTGACCTTTGACCACTAAATTCTAATCAGTTCATCCTTGAGTCCAAGTGGACGTTTGTGCCAAATTTGAAGAAATTCCCTCAAGGCGTTCCTGAGATATCGCGTTCACTGATACGTACGCTGATTTTTATATGAATATATTTGCTACTCCAACCCTGCTCCCCCCCCCCCCCTCTTAGCAGTGGGAGGGGCAACAACATCAGATATGTTTGGATTAGACAAGGAAGTAGTGCAAATGAACATACTTCAGCATTGGCCGTACCAATTTGTGGTGCGGGAGTCAACACATTAATATTGTTCATCATGGTCCAAAAAAGCATCTAGATTTGTCGCTAGTTGATTTTGAGAATCAGAATCAGAATCAGAATCAGAAATACTTTATTGATCCCCGAGGGGAAATTGGGTTACATTGCAGCTGCTCACATTGTAGAAGTGAATATATATAAGCGTAGAGAAATTATAAGAAATTATAAGAAAAATAGAAATACGAAAGTAAGAAATATGTAAAATATGTGCATTATACTACAATATATAACAATGAGAATAAAAATAATAATAATAATATAGAAATAAGAGAAATAAGAATTCTGTATTGCACAGTTGAATTATTGCAGTTGAATTATTGCACAAAAAAAATTGGTATTGCACAGTTAGATATAAGTTATAAGTTATGGGTTATAACTGGGTTATAACTGAAAATAAACTGAAATAAAGCAGGCTTGACTTTCTGGCAATATCAGATGATGGAAGGAGTGAAAGACTGATGGAAATATTCATTGACTTTATATTTTGAGTGAGAAGTTGGTTTGTGGTCCCATTGACTTGCATGGAGTTGGGCGGTTCAGAGTCTTTTTGGAGCCGGCCTCTAGTGGACGGTAGAGGAATTGCTGCCTGCCGCCACTTCCTTATTGCTTATATTCACCCATGGTTTTGGCCGCTTGCTTCCCACATGTTTATCCTCTTCAGTAAAGCAAGAGGAATTATGGGAAATGTGGTCTTTTTGAGACACACTAACCCTAATAATACCAGTGGCGGGGGGATTAGAGGCTACCAATCGTCTTGACTATGATGTGATTTGTTTATGGTTATTATACCAAGGTATTGCAATTAATTTGACAATGATATAGTGATGGTTAAAAATGTGACATGCAACACCTTTAAGTTTAAGACTCCTTTCCTCGGAAATTACATCATCTAGTCTGGTCCACATATTTACACAGCGATGGCAGTTGCAGTGAGAGCTAGGTGAGGAGGGGGGTGGCTTAGGCGTCAGTCAGAGTTAAAGTCAGGTGTGTGTGTGTGTGTGTGTGTGTGTGTGGGGGGGGGGGGTGGGGGAGGGAGTTGAGAGGTATGAGGTTCTGAGTTAGGTCAGCAATACTACTTTTACCTCTTGAGCTGTGCCATGATCAGGACATGGTTGTCTAAGCTAATCACACACACACACACACACACACACTTGCCAGCAATTCTACCAGTGTGTGTGTCTGTGTGTGTGTGTGTGTGTGTGTGTGTGTTTGACACAAGCGGAGGCAGGTCAGATCCAATCAAACCGGTGTAGTCCCGTTCTCTGGCTCACCACATCCCACCTCCCAGAAATAATAGTCATAATTCACGGGAGGAGGAGGAGGAGGAGGAGGAGGAGGAGGGGGGAAGTGGGGGGGCGGAGGAGTTTGCTCTTTAGCATCATTCAAAGGACATTTCCAAACTATCGCTCAAAATGACAGAGGGAAGCATGGGGTGGTACGAGGGGGGGGGGGGGGGGGGAGGGGGAGGAGGGGGGCGACCCCTGGAACAATCACACTCATTCACACCTCCGTCGCAATCCCTCCGTCCCCCCAACCCCCCACCGCATCCCTCCCATCCCCCCCCCCCCCCACCCCCCACCCCCCTCCGAGTCCGCCAATTAATCGCAGTGAAAACATGTCTGATTGAATCTTTTCAAGCAAATCCTCAGGCTTGGGCTTTTGTTGGTCCACTCCTTGTCAACATCCATTAAAACAGGCCTTTAATGCTCCCGCCCCGGCCATCTCTCTCTCTCTCTCTCTGCAAAAAAAAAAAATATGGAGCGAGAGAGAGGGGGGTGGGGGGGTGGTGGTGGTGGGGTGGTGTGGAAATACAGGGAGAGGAAAAAAAAAAAAAGGCGGGGAGGGAGGGAGGGGCGGAGGACAAAAACCTCCGGCGCAGACTGATCCCACTGTCTTCAACTTTAATCAACTGTATGCTAGGCCGCTCTTCATCCGCTCTCCCTCTCTCTCTCTCTCTCTCTCTCTCTCTCTCTCAGTGTCTCTCTCTCTCTCTATCTCTCTCTGTCTTTCTCGCTCTCTTTCTCTGTCTCCCCAATAATGGGCTGTTTGTAATGCAGGAGGCGAGCTCTACATCAATCATTCGCCCCAGTTTTCAACCCCCCCCCCCCCGCCACCCACCACCACCATCACCACCACCACCTCGTCCTCTGCTGCAATAAATATGCAAATGAGCGGGAGCCAGTCACTGGTAATTTCAAGCTCGGCTCACTAGTGTTAAAAAAGGACACAAATGTATTAATTGCCGGCGGCCGGAGGAATCCCATTTTCTGTGGGCATTGATTACAAAATTGGTGTGAGCAGCTTTTTTTTTTTTTTTTTTTTTTTTTAAGTTGGGGCTGGCTGTAAGGGGTGTCTGTCTGTCTCTGTGTGTGTGTGTGTGTGTGTGTGTGTGTGTTTGTGTGTTGAAGTGGACGCGAAGGGGAAACGATGAAGAGGTTGATCCGCAGCCGTGATGCTACATGTACATAACCAGAGTGTTCACCTGCATGCACACACACACACACACACACACACATGCACACACACACACACACACACACACACAGAAGAAATAAGTGTATTGGTGTGTAATTTTTTTGATCAAGATTAGACTTGGCTAGTGGACAGGTACACAAATACACAAACACACACACACACACACACACACACAGGACATGTAACACCCCTCCCCCACCCCCCCCCACCACCACCACCACCACCCTCAGTAAACAGGGACTCTGTGCATGCTTGCTGCACAGCTGGCTGTACTAATGTGAGATTATGTCGCGTGGAGACCCAATTATCCACAATTGATCCCAAACACCTCCTACTACAGCTCTGAGAGCAGCTGTGTGTGTGTGTGTGCGTGCATGCATGTGTGTGTGTGTGTGTGTGTGTGTGTGTGTCGTGGTGCGGTGCGGTGCCCACCTAACGCTGATCGGCGAGGGAAAATCTACATGGACACTCGTGCAAATTCACCGGGGAGACGCGCCGCTCAAGGTCAAGTTGAAGCTCCTCTACGGCCCGCGACACAGGTTCAGGGCCCCTGGTTCAAGTGTGTGTGTGTGTGTGTGTGTGTCTACGTGCATGTGTGTGTGTGTGTGTGTTTCCTGCGCTGTCACACTCCTTCAAGGCACGTATTGGATGTTATCCGCACCTTTATACACAACAACCGTACGCGCAATCGCACATGACTCGCTGGTTCGAATCCCTGCACCGGCACACACACACACACACACACACACACACACACACACACACACACACACACACACACACACACCGTGCCCTGTCATCCATCCAGCTCCAGTCACTTACTGTACTCTGCCCTGCATCTGTAATTAATTCTAATTCGCTTTGTCTTTTAGGCAGCCATTTCTGTTGGGGCCTGCCAAGCTCTCAAGACTACCAATAAAGCCAAGACTACAGAATAAACAATGAGACAAGCCACAAGCCGTTTTAGCATATGTGTGTGTGTGTGTGTGTGTTGGGTGGTTCATATGAAAAAGAATGTGCATACTGTATGTGTATATTTGCGCGTCACACACTTTTGAATGCATTACTATGGACTGTATTTTTGTTTATGCCTGCCTGTCGGCCTGTCTGTGCTCCACTGTGAATATGTTTGCCCCGCCACAAACCCCAAGTAGTGCAAATGAATCTTGCTTTACTGCTATACACGCAGGGCAGCCTCATTCAGAAGTTGAAGACACACACACACACACACACACACACACACACACACACGCACACACACACCACAATAATAATAAAAATAATAAATCGACATAGGTCCGAGATGGTGTCCAAGGAATCCCATCTCCCCATAAATTATGGCCGTAAACTTTTCCCGCCACGCAGCCTAATTAATTCTCGTACGGTTACACAAAAGGAAACGCTGGGTGACAAATGGGCGCAGGACTTGAAAGCTGCCAGGTCTGCAAAACATTTTCCACTCCAATTTATAAGCAATTTTACTGTAAATCATCAACCAGAACTGGCTACTTTGGGACGCGGAGGCGACATGGTAAGTGCGGCGATGAGAGAGGGAGAGAGAGGGAGAGAGAGGGAGAGGGAGAGAGAGAGGATGGTGGGAAGGGCTGGGGGAAAAAAAAGAAAAATTCAACCTGTTTTCATATGAAAATAGTGAAATGACAAATGTTATCAATGTTTTTTAGAAAGTCAGTTTTAAATTTGTTTTGTTTTTTAAAATTTTGTTATTTAGTTTAGTTCTTCTTTTTTTGTTTCTAAGTATACCCAATATTACAAAAAATATAACAAGCCCTACATTTTCACAATATGATATCATGGCAGAGTAAACAATAAGGTTCGACCGATATTGTTTTTTGAAGGCCAATATTTTCAGACTCAAGTCACAGATACCTGACATCTTGTGCCAATATTCAATATCTTTAAATTTGTCAATGGTAGGGAAACTCAGGGATACGTTCGGCCTTTAAATGAAGAATTAATTTACAAAAAGCTTTATTGAACAATTAAATGAATAAATAAAATATACAAAGAAAATACAATGTCATGTCAGGTTTTCCAGACTCTTGTTATGTAGAGTTGGTCAGGGAGGAACCTCCATCATATCATCACTGACTGGCTGATATCTGATATTTGATAAAAGGCCAATATCAGCTCCATATATCTGCAATCCAATATATCAGTCTAACTCATAAAAAATCCTATTAAAACAGCTTTGGAAACTGTCTTGAACTCATATCAGAAAGACATTTAAGTCAGAAAACAATCCAAGTAGCAGCTCACTTTTTGGCACTATATTTAGACAGGTTTTCAACATTGGAGCAGGCCGTTCCATCTACATCCATTCAACGTCTAAATGCTTGCTGGGCTGTACCTAATGCAAGTGATGGAAAGCAACTCCTAATGCTGGAAGAAAGCTCACTTTGCCTCCGCATTGATCAACACTCTGGGCTGATTGGGGCCGATGCAAATAACAGGGAAGTGATGGACAGCGACTGGACTGCCTTAGCACAGCCTGGAGGAATTAGCCTGCGTGCCTACCACCACACACAGACCCTTCATCAATGTCGGTGGACTCGGGGCCAATTTGAATGTGACTGAGGCACTCAGTGGACGTGACAGTGACGGAGGAGGCCCATTCAAAGCCATGGTTCAATGACTCATTATGGAGGAGGCTACAAGCTGTGTTTTCCCGCATTTGATACAGAACGAGGCTCTAAAAACACTAATTGGAGTGTAAATGTGGCCTTTCTCTTTCGCCTGTTTTGTTTGTTCTTATCTTGTTACCGCAATGAGCCGGCGCCAGATCGTCCATTAATCTCGGTTTTAAGTTTACTGTACATTTTGATAAAAACCGCAATGAGTTACGGTGGAAGGAAAACGGGCGATTTATTCGGAAGGAACGTTAATGAGTGTTGGGTTTTACAAGACACGCTGACTTCACAGTGGTGTATCGGTCATATGGCCATGTGACTTTTGGTCTGATCTGGGTGGCTCAAAGGGTAGAGCAGGGGTTCTCAACGTGGGGTCCGGGGACCACCAGGGGTCCTCGAGAGGGTTCCAGTGGGTCCCAAGCAAATTGATGAATTGTTAAACTTTTATTTAATTTACAAGAAGTTAACGCAATTAGAGAATGTAGAAGAATGACTGTTTTGATCATAGTTTCTCTGTTATCGCCCTACCTTCAATACAGATAGTCATGGAGTTCTGGACAAAATCATATCTAACAATAGAAATATTCTCAGATTTGGGTCCGAGAGACAAAATCTCATCAAATGGGGGTCCGTGGCTCTAATGTGGTCTAAATTAGGGTCCTTGATATGAAAAAGGTTGAGAATCACTGGGGTAGAGCATGGCACTTACACTGCCTGCGTTATCCATAATCAAAATATATTATATTATTACAGTACCCACATGGTACTGTAAGGTACTATACCTAAAATGAAAACATAAGCCAAATGGCATTGACAGTATATGAGACCACACAGTCCTCCAGACCATGCTACACTCAACAAAATCATTTCATCATTTACCAAGTTTTTACTTCAGAGGGTTCTTTGAGTCACTACGGCTCTATATGGAACTACTTCCCAAACTATGGAACCCTTGAAGGACCCTCCTTTTTCTGAGTGTGCAGTGCATTGCATCATAACAGTACAGAAGTAGGGAAGATAAGCAACAAAAGCTAACTTCATATGTTGTTCCAAGATAGCTTGCTGACATCAAGAATTTTAAAGGGGCAATGATTACGATTTTTTGCTAACACACAGCACAAAATATATCTGCAGGCAGTTGATAGGGTTGATCAATACCAATGACTCAATGATTACTTCAATAGGTGCTGAGATTTCTGGCTTTCAAAACCAGCCTGTACTTTGTTTTGGAATAGAAATGACACCATGAAACTCAGAGCAGCAGCCATTTTTATGTGTACCGTTTGCGTTCGCTAATATAAAACCTCCTTGGTACCGTAGGGCTAGCTTCCATATAAACTGACTTATGGCAAGTCGCAGATGTGACAGGTTTTGCAGGGAGGACCAAGCAGTGGAAAACTGCCGTCTTGCACTATCTCTGTCGCTTTGCTGTCAGTGGGAGGCTGCTCAAGGACTTTTGGACCGATTGGGTTTAATCGCTCAATATTACTGTTGGTAAGTTGTTAGTCTTGTAAGATTACAAAGCTAACCCATGGCAGCCAGTGTGACACTTTACAGACTTCATGGCCAGACTTCCGTTGTTACCAACTAACAATAGACACCATTTTATGGTGTACTAGCCAAAATACCAGAGAAAACAGTGGAAAGACCGTTCTATCCATTCAAATTCTGTGTACCAAGCCCAGTGACCTCATTAAGTAGGAAGCAAATCCCGCTGTACACTACCGAACTACCGTATGTCCATCTGTGAAGGAGTAAATGATTTTGTGCTCTCCAGTTTTACTTTTGTAGGCCTATATTTATTACTGAAATTAGCTTACAGCAAGTATTACATTGTTCTTTGGTTGATAGTATAAGAAATGTATAGATTATGTATTTTTTTTTTTTTTTTTACTTTCCATTACAAAACAAAATAGCACCTCTTTTGAATGTATACTGTATATGCTAGATGAACGAGCTGCAGCCTTCAGTTTGTTTTGTTTTTTTTGGCATGCAAAAAAAAAACCACAAAATGAAAGGTAATGGAACCAAAAATTCCAATACTGTAGTATAGTAAAATTGATGTAGTTAAAGTAAAAAAAAAGAAAATATTCTAAAAATGATCTAACTAAATGCTGTCCACTTGAATGTTGTATGTTAGATTTTGAACTTGAATTTAACAATTTTGAAAAGGGTATGTAAACTTTTGCAAAATGGGCTGTATAGATACATACAGTTTTGCTGGTGGTTGAGTTTGAGTGAGAAATGAATTCAAGAATTTTGAAAAGTGTGGTCATTGAATGCATTGTGTGTCAAAGCAATGCAAAATCCTTCACAGTTTGAGTGCTGCTGTTCTAACTATGTGAAGAGTTTTGAAAAAGTGAACTCAGTATTGAGAAATGCAGCAACCAATTGTGAAAAAAAAATGTAAAAAGCAGACATTGATATGTACCTAGTCCGCAGGTTGACCTGGTGAACTCAGCTGCTCCTCATCTTCCCGGGCCAATATGGTAAGTCCACCCCCCCCCCACCCCCCCCCCGCTGGCTGTTGCATGGTCCAGCTGGACCTCAGAGTGACCAGTGGTCCTTAACAGCGAGGAGGGCCACTCCACCTTAATCACAGAATGAAGGGGAGAGGGAGGGAGCGGCGACCGCATCTGGATATGATCACGCTGAAGTGGTGCGCCCCACACGTAATAGCTGTAATTGAAATAAACAATGAACAAACAAAGGGGTGGGTGGGGGGGTGGGGGGATCATGCAAAACAACACGCTGTCCTTGAATCGCACATAATCTCGACTCAAGTGAGGCATTTGCATTGGATGCCGCGTGTCCTGCGCAAATGACTTGTAATAAGAAGCACCCTATTGTCACCGCTTGGAAAACCGTGTTGGTGACCTGATATGCTTCATCTACACACTGCTGGTATTCATTTTAATAGCTAGTATGGGGTATATTTGTTGTGCTTTTATTCAAGGTGCATTACAGTACCAGAAGTGTATAGCTTTGATATGGGCGGTCTCAGAGGGAATTGAACCACCAACCCTATAGCAATGTATGCACCATGACCCCACCCAAACGTCTTCAAGCCCTACTGAGGAACACTGAAGTGGAACAATGACCATTTGTCTTCCCGGCCTCCCCTTGAATTTTAATGAATTATTTTCTGTGAAATTCCAGCAACCTATCTAATCCATTATAAAGTTTGGCAAGGGTAAAAAAAAAAAAAAAAAAAAAAAAAGGGAATTGCCATCTAATTAATTATTTCCAGCTTTTGTTTCTAATTAAATGCATGGTTAGTCTACTCTGCGAAGGTGGGTGTGTCGCGACGCCGCCGCTTTACCAGTGTAGACACACTCGGTGAGCCCGCCACTGACACGCCCACTCACGCATCTCCGAGAAACATTAGTCCTCGCAATGTGGAGCGGCGGAACAGAGACGTAGAAAGTCCTCTCTTCTGGAGTCAACTTTTTCAAGTTAAATCAGCGAAAAGAGGCAAATCCTTTGATTCAATTTGTTTGTTTAACAAGGCGCAGGAAGGAAAGCCCAGTGTCTGTGTGGCGGTGTGTTTGCGGGCCGTGGTAGAAAAAAACAAGAAGGACTCTCATGCGAGTTGAATGATCATAAAATGTGTTTGTGCATATCACCATTCCCGAAGTAGTTACAGTATTTCGGCCCTCGTGAACACAAAGCTGAACTTATATATGAGACTTACCAAGAGCGAAAAAAGGGACCCCTAAACCATGTCCTATCTTCTAACTATGATTAATGACTGCCAACTGTCATGCATGCATCAAGAACAGAGCCATACATCATGCAATAACTACAGCTGGCAAATACTGACAAGTACACTGAAAGCCATGCAACCACAATGTAGACCTAATGGTACATTTCAATGTTAAAGCTATTTTGATTTAATATTCAAGTGCGCGTGTTGAGAAAATACTGAATATGTACAATTTTTGGTCAAATAGAAAGCAAAAAAAGTACATGTGCATGGATGCACACACACACACGCACGCACACACACGTACACACATGCACCTCTATTCCCGTGTAATCCGTCATCTTGCCTATGGTTTTAATTCCTGTTAACTGCATGGTTGCATGCCGCTGCATCGTTCATTCTAATGGAATTGAATAACAGAGCTGCTTGGCTGCACTTGCACAGGCCTGCTTTAATTGGAATGAATGTTTTTTTTTTTTTTTTTTTTTTTTTTTTTGGAAACAGAGAAATATTCAGGCCAATTTTTCTAGGCTTAAAGACAATGTGTGGTTAAAGTATTGCTCATTCCCCCTCCCCACTAGCCATGTAAAGAATATACAAAACATATTAAATATATCAGGGCTGCAGCAGTATCATATTCAATATTCAATATATAGATAACAACATTCACTTAGATATAGGGATGTATATATGGATGTCACCACATTTGCATAATAAATTGATGCTTACATAAATTATATGACGCTAAATTCACAGTATGCATCATAGTAAGTAGTATCAAACTGATGCAAGCTATATGATTGCTATAGGGGAAAAGCAAAAAAAAAACAAGCTTTTCTGAAAATACAATTGCAGAAGTGTTATGTTAATTGTGTTATTGTCATGTATTCAGACCAGAATAAACAAATCCTGGCAAGTTATCCATGAAAACATATACAAATACTATCCATGAAAATATATACTATTTCTCCTAGACGTTGAACTGGTTGGGACCCTCATCTCTGCAACCGCATGTACCTGACCTTGGATTGAACCCTATTCCTTTCTTCTCTACTTCTATCTCTCACAGCCTTCCTGCTCTCAAAAAAAAAAAAAAAAAAAACGACTTTGGAAACGATTGGAAGGGTAATGCCCAATTTCCTTGTTCCTAATCACAACCATTTAACAAAATGTCTGGGAAAAAAAACTTCAGTATTAAATATGGCTGCCAATTTGAAGTCAGTAATGATAAGGTTGGTTTTGTTCTGATTGGAGCAATCATGGATCATGTTTAACACTACCCGCCGCTGTTTGCTTTGAATGTATTTACCAACAGATGAGTCAGAATATGATTTGACAAAATGGTACATCAGATCCCTTGTTAGCCCTTGCTGTTAAGAGAGTACTAGTTTGCTAGCTTGCTACCACCAATTCTCTAAACAGAAAGCTCTAGTTACTATAGACTCTACATAAAGAACAACTTAGACACCAGTACGCGCTCCTTGGGATTTTTTACTTTCAATTTTGCAAGTATCAGACATTCAGCTCATATATTTTAGCCTAACACTGCATTCTGAAGTCAGAAATACCCAGTTTGTCGGCTGTAATTCCGACCTCCGTGCCTTCCAGTGGTTCAGGTCAGAAAAAAACACAGAGGAGAAACATGGATGCCCACAATATTATGCCCAAAGTAAAATTCTGTTCAGCTAATGTTATGTCAATCATATATAAAAACATTAGCTAGCTAGTTAGCATAGAACCGTAGCAGCTGGGAGTGTCACTTTACATTGGGAATTTATCACAGAGGTGTTTTGAGGGATTTAAGGTCCTGCAGTTCTCAAAATGGAACTTAAGTGTATTTTGAGGATGATGAACATGTCAAAAAGTAATGCTGCGTTTACAGTGTATGTTACCATGCTGACGGGACATCAGGTAACTGCATCTCAGAAACCTTGGGGTTGAGAAATCTTACCTGAATTACCTACTTGTAATTTTGACTTCCATTCAATTGCACTTTTCCTGGTAGGGAGTCAGAATTTCCGACTTTCAGACATCTCTGGAACGCAGCGTAGCTTCCATGCCAATTAGCCTTTCATTCCACTTACCCAAAATCAGCTCCTTATTTTCATCAGTGTAATGCAATCCGCTGAAGCTATTGACCCCACGTTCAAGCAGGGAACGTCATTTGTTTATTCCTTTCCTGTGCGTGGGTTGGTTGCCCATTCTTGTCACTGTATATGTACACAGTGCACTCAATACTCATCAGTACACACAGTGACAACTTAGGGGCCAGATTAGTGCATGTGCAATATCCACCCTCCACCAAAGTGAATTAATTGTCTAATGGCTTTAAATTGATTAGCCATGTCTCAGGTTTGAGTTGCAAATCTCCCTCTAATCCAGGTATTTCCCTCTTAGGATAAGCATGGGATTGCTTTAATTAGCAACGTGGCCATGTGTGCTAGGTACAGTAACATGGCAGCGAACACCTGGAGCTGAAGTTACAGTGTGTTTGGGTGATAAGGGCTTTCTACAGCAGTGCATTTAGCCAGTTGCTCAAACACACTCTGATAATGCCACAGTAGAAAATGCTAAGCTGGCAGAAAATAACAAAAATCAATTTGCCCATGAGGCCCTATAAGCAGTGAACAATTCTAAAATGAGAGTATTACGGCTTTGGTGTTTTGGCTTCGGGGTTTCCTTGTTCTAATATTTATTCATTATGTTTAAAAGTAAGAAATGTAGCTTCTAATTGTAGCTCCGCAACGACATAGCGTCATAAAGTGATGGATTGCTGTCTGTGTATCCGTATCACCTGCCTGTTTCTCTTTGTTCTGTTCCTTTTTATTTTAGTCCCAACCTCTTGACCTCGTTGAGAGGCATTTTGCCATGTCTGTCATTGTAAACTAGTGGTTGTTCCTAATTAACCTGCCTGGTTCCAGCAAACTCCACAGATGCTTTGCTAAGAGTCTTTGTCCAGGCACTAGGAGGCACTGCCCCATGTGAATCCCTCCTGTTGAGGTGGAAGACCCAGGGAGAAAGTGGAGGTTAAACCCTCCTCCACTCACTTTACCCACCATTTCAGGCTTAACTGACATAAATCTTTAGGAGGAAAGTTCATAGTATACATCATAGTTAGTAGCCTAATGATGATCATCAACCAGAGTTTACCAGCCTTTTCATTTACCTACATCGCTGATAAGGCCTGTAACCCAGGTGAGTTTCAGAAATGAAAGTGACGAGAGAGGGACGCTCTATTCATTTTGAATATGTTGGTTGCAGGCCAACATCACAACTCTATATTTTGCTAAAAATATAAATTCCCTTTACGAAGGCCTATGCTAGTAGTGTGTAGTGCAGTGATTCTCAACCTTTTTCATATCAAGGACCCCTAAGTTAGTAGACATTAGGGCCATGGACCCCCATTTGTCTCTCGGACCCAAATCTGAGAATATTTTTATTGTTAGATATGATTTTGTCCAGAATTCTATGACTATCTGTGTTGTAGGCAAAGATAACAGTGAAACTATGATAGTCATTCTTCTACATTCTTTAACTGTGTTAACTTCTTGTAAATGATATAATGGTGAAGTTTAACAATTCATCAATTTGCTGGGGACCCCCTGGAACCCCCTCAAGGACCCCTGGTGGTCCCTGGACCCCACGTTGAGAACTACTGGTGTAGTGTACAGCATTACACATTTGAAATTATAATTATTAGCAGTTTGCAAGAAACTACAAGACCAATATCTCAAACACAGTTTTACCTACTTACCAAATACTGTACACTGTGACTTCACCCAACAATCATTGTACAATTCTAACGGATACACAAAAGAGCTATTATGTCATAATAAGCAAAGGCAAAAAGCCTTTTCAATCAAAACAGATTGCTGACCAAAGATCGCTGAAACACGCTATTCATAAAATAAAATGCACCAACTCAACAGCCAGGTTGTTGAAATTATAAACAGATTTTGCTCTCAAGTCTGCATTCCATGTTTTACCACAATGGGAAATTACCAGTGCAATCATACACAAACAAGTCATTGAGAGAACTCTTGCCCTGAGCTAAAAACACAGCAGTTGGTCTCCAATATGTGAATGACAAATGAATATCACTCAGTGGGTCAGATGGTGTAGACACACTCCATGCTCTGTGCTAATCAGGCCAACCTACAGACCTTACATACCATCAGGACATCCTCCAGGGGGAAATTAGTACACTTTCCACTTTGTTGAATGAGTATACTTTCCTCCTTGAGTAAATAATTGTTTGTTACATGGGCAGTTTCTTTATGTAAATCATACTACAATGAGTTACATACCAATTATGTGTAAAACATGCAGTTCTATACGCATTCTGTACAGCAGATTGGAGTTTTAATTATACATTTCTCAGAGGCAGAGCTGCTCTCCAGGCAGAAATTTCAGTTAAACCTCAATGGGCGGAGCCAAAGAACCACAGTTTTTTTCAAAGTGCAAACTTGAGTGGCAAAGACGGAACTCTGGTTAAAATATAAATAAAAAACGGCAATTGCTTCTTTTTTTTCATGCATTCACGACCATGGCGTTCATGATGTTGGAAGGTCAGCAGCTAGCTAACTAGCTTACCTACACAGCTGTAGGCTAGTATGGCTAGTTTGAACTTGGAAGGTCAGCTAGGCTAACTAGCTAACCTAGATAACTTAGTATGACTAGATTGTAGCTAGGAGTGCTAGGCTTCATAATATTAGCTTCCTCCTCTCTTACCTCTTGTCTTTTTCACTGGGCTTCAGTCTAATTTTACTTAGTCAGAAAAACTGTGATTCTTTGGCTCCGCCCACTGAGGTTTAACTCAACCAATGAGATTATTTCTGCCTCCAGACCAGCTCTGCCTCTGAGAAATGCTTGTATCACTAAAACACCAGCCTGCATCTCTATAATGTAGCTAAAATGGCTAAAACCTTTCTGATTCTTAAAATATTCCAAAACTAAATTGATGTCATTAATGCATGAACACCCTTTTCACACCAAACTAGTGACCCAACTCAGGAAATATGTGGATCAACCGTCAACCAGGGTAGGCCGACCTTGACCCAGGGGTGAGAGCCGGGTCAAACTCTGCTCCCCTTGGGGTCAAACCTCAGTCAAGAGCATCCTGTCCTCCGCCATCTTGAACACAACATGTAAACACATCTCTGCTTTCGATAGCAGAAGAGTTCACCCACCTTTTTTGGCTGAAATCTTTATTTCCCTAAATTCACAGTATACATAATAGTAAATAATATGAAACTGATGTACTGTAAGTGATATAAAGATAGGGTCTTTTAAGTGAAAATAGACATAAATTAATGCTTTTCTGAAGATATTACAGATTGTTTATATTGGTGGTGGTGGTTTGCCTTATGATGATCACAGACTACATATTATAGTTTGTCCAACTGTTTTATTTACCACTATATCAGTGGTTCTCAACCTTTTTCATATCAAGGACCCCTAATTTAGTCCACATTAGGGCCACGGACCCCCATTTGATGAGATTATGTCTCTTGCACCCAAATCTGAGAATATATTTATTGTCAGATATGATTTTGTATAGAATTCCATGACTGTCTGTGCTGTAGGTAGAGAGATAACAGTGAAACTATGATCATAATAGTCATTCTAAAATGACAAAATAATGAAGTTGAACAATTCATCAATTTTCTGGGGACCCCCTGGAATGCCCCCATGTTGAGAACCACTGCACTATATCACCGGATAGAAATCATGGTGGTGATGCACAATGTTGCACTGTGTTGTAGTGGTATCAGAATGAGCAATTTGCTGTTAAACTGTTGACAAAATTAAAAAGCATAATTAATTTGTGTGATTCGTTATAAATAATCAAAATTTCAAAACTCTCTCAAAGCGGGAATCCGGAGAACTGGAGCTGCACCACTGACGGTGTATGGGAGCCTGACATTATGAGCTTTGTTTGCCAGTGATTTTTCACCCAAATGAACTTGACTCCATAGCAGGGCTAAAGGTTCAGAGGCAGAAAATGTAACCATATCTGTGGAAAATCACCCTGGATACTGTCACAGTGTCCACAAATTTCATCTTGTATTAACTGTTAATGGAGCAAGGCCAGGTGATGCTTGATGACAATATTATAGTCTTATACATTATATATAGTCTTGGTTGTTTTGCTGTGTTATTGCTGTGGATTTTTTTTTTTTTTTTGCTTTAATGCACTGAGAAAGTCCATACACCTCAGTCTCTGGAGTCTCTTTTACCCTTACTTTTTTTTTTTGAATGAATGAACATTTTTTTGAAGTGGATGAGTGGACATTTTACTTTGGCTTGGGATAATATGTACTCTTCATCGGGTGAAAATTTGTTTTATATACAATAAAACCAGACACCTACAAAGCAGTTCCTGCCAAACTGTAGATATGTTCTCTTTCAGTGTGACAGAGTCATATGATACATTTTGCTCCATTTCTTTCATTGCCTTGTCAGTCATATTTAAGTCATTTTCACCACAGGCATTAAACTTTTTTTTTTTTAATAGGTAATTCATAAGATCCTTTTTTATTTTATTTTGTCTCCATCTTTGTTGCTCAGCATTCATCGCTGTGGTGTTTCTGCACTGCTCTTCCCACAGATCACCTGTCAATCAAACAGTGTGTCCAGTACTGTGACGTCTTTTTCCTCTCATTTTCTGTCGATGAAGTTTGAGTTTCTGTAGATGGCGCTCTTTCATTTTTATTTTATTTTATTTCATTCAAATGCCAACTATCCCGTTCTTCTTCTGTTTATTCCAAACAAACCGGAAAACGTAAAAAAAACGCATCACTTCCTGTGTGGCAAAGGATTTTTCCCGGGAAAAAAAAAAAAAAACCTACCAGACACCGTTTTTCGTGAACCGGCTATGGGTTCAATCGCTACTGTGTGTCATCAATTAGTGAGAAGCAAAACGGGACATTTACTTTTAGGAGAATTATGACTGTAAACTGTAAGATTTTAACATCCTTTTTTTTTGCTTTTGAGGGCTTGAAGGAGTCGTGAGACGGCGAAAAAACAAAGTCCTCGTCAGCAGAGGTCAGCTTATCAGGCGGCGTATATCACCAACTCGCTCCGGTATCGAGCCAGGGAAATGTGGCTCGGCGATCAACCGACCCGCTCCCATTGATTAACAGCATTTTCTCATTTCTGGCCAAGAAATTTGCCTCCCCCACCCCCCCCCCCAACCCCAACATGTGTCAGTTGTTTGAGGAGGGAGAAACGAGAGGACGCGTGCCATGTGTTTGTGTGTGTGTGTCGGAGGAGGAGGAGGAGGAGGCCCGCGCTTCCAGCTGAGCCGCTCCGCATTTTAAAACTACGAGCCAAAGCGCTTCTCATATGGAGAGGGGCTCGAGAGAAAAAAAAAAAAAAAAAAAAATACACCCTTCTCAGTTTGAACGCACAAGTATCTCGATGTTCGCCTGCTGGGCCTGATCCTCCTATTGGCTCGGTGTTTTGGACCCCGTCGTACCCTAAAGTAAACCATTTTGTAACCCCCCCCCCCCCCACCCTCCCCAGCCTTTATCCCCTACTACCCCGCTAATCACACACATACACACACTTCTTTCGGATCCCATTGGGTGTGCGTGTGTGTGTGTGTGTGTGTGTGTGCGTGTGCGGGCTCTATTCAAATGTCCCTCGCCCCCCGAAATTGAAAATGTCATTTAAAAACCATTCAACGCCGTTAAAGGCTTGTTTTATTTTTTTCCCCAGCGCCGATCTCTACAAGGTCAGTTTGCACCGATAGCTGTCGAGCGATCAATAGGAGATTTGAATTTAAAGAGCCGTGGCCCCCGGGGGTCGGTCAGTCGGCGGTGCATGGCGTTACCGCGGGGTGGGGTGGGGTGGGGGGGGGGGGGGCTAAGCCCAGGGGGCTCAACGCAGACCTATATCCCTGCCACAGCCCCTACCAAGACCCCGGGCCCCCCCCCCCCAAGGCTTGGTTAACTCTCAAGACCATGATTAATTCATGGTGGATTACAGTCTGGAGGCAAGGGGGAGAAACCAGGATTGCGAGCCTGGTCCTAACTGCACAGGCGGGGTTAGGGAGATAAAGGGTTCCCCCGGATTCATCCCCGCAATCCTCGCGACTCTAGTTTCCCTACAAACTATGAATAATTTTTTTTTTTTTTTTTTTTAATATCCCGCCTCGCGAAAGATCACGCCTCGTATTCGCCGTCTTGATTACTACTGCGGCTACATTCGCCGGGAATAAGTTCGAGAAGAAGTCCCTCCCCAACTATCCAGACCGCACCGCAAGAACAGTAAGCTGCGGGGGGAATAATAATGTAGGAGTGGGGGGGGGGGGGGGGGGGGCTAATAAAAGCGTAACAAGCAGGAGAGCCGCGGTCACGGCAATTCCGTCATTGTCCTTCACAGTCGCGCAGCTAACTGCTTATGATTAGCCGGCGACCTCGAGTAACTGGATACAGCCCCGAAGAATCCAGAGGCGGAGGCAAGAAGAAGTGAGCAGGGGGTGGGGGGGGAAAGAAACGGCATCAGCATAACTTCATGAATTCATTCTCTCGGCACTTAATGGTACAACTCCCCCTTGTATCAGCTGCGGCAAGCCGTGGCCACTGTTTTTTTTTTTCCATGACTGGGAGAAACTGGAGTCAGCAAAAAAAAAAAAAAAAAAAAAAAGTTCCTTGTTGTTTAAATCCCTGCTCTATCGCGTCTATGAATTGTTCTTGGAAAACGCGGGGGGGGGGGGAGAGGGAGAACCGGCCGGTCGGGGATCGAAAAGAAAGAAAAAAGAAAAGCCCTTTGTTGACAGTTTGGGATTAGCGTCGCCATATTCGCGCCGCGTGTTCCTGCCGCCGCGGCCCGAGTCGGTATACGTTCTCACCCGGACTCCTGCTCAGGTGCTTTCTTAGGAGGAGTGCAAATCTTTTTTTTTTTTTCTGTGTGGGTCTTTTTCGGTTGCAGTCCGTGTTTTTCGAATCCCCCATTAATCAGAATTAACAAATGTTTACCTGTCATGACGTCTACAAAGGCCGATTATTTCACACTCCACATGAATGGGAAATTAGACATGCGGACACAATGTGTTCATTATGAAAATGAGTGACACGGGCCTGATAACTCCCTTAAAGAGAAACCTGTGATGTATGGGTTTTTTTTCTGACAGTCTGTAATACATAATACATAGTAAGGTAAAAAGGTATACTGTAAGATAACTGCTCCAAAGAAAATATGTTAAAATTCAAATGTATATTTTCTAGTTTTATTAGAAACACATTTTTTGTCAACATGTTGTATTTATACAGTGAATGGTCTAATATGCACTGGAGGTCACATAAGCTTAGGTTTATTGGAACAATAAAAGACATACCATGAGGGCTTGATATTCAAAGAGATGTAGCAGCTACTAGCTGCATATTTGACCATCGATTTTAATAGTTTGGATTTTTTCCTTTGAAGACACAAAAATAAAACCTGTCTAAGTATGTTATATTAACAATTTTATGAATGTATTGTCAGCAGACTAAAAAATTAAGAAGTCAATTACTCCTTTTAACACTTACATTTTGTCTCAACACGTTCTGCAGATGATGGTGCAAAGCACTTTAACAGTATTTGTGCTATTTTTTTATTTGGCAACTGTCTACTTACTTATGTTTTTATTCTTTTTTTGTCTTTTTTTTTTTGTAAACAACATCTTGTACAAACTAGCACAGTGAACCACAACCCCAGCAAATGTGTTTTTATCTCCATACAATATAAATGAAATCAATACAAAAGTTTGGTTGGTTGCTTGGAACATTTTTATGTGGATCGAGAGGTTCTAAAACATGGTTCGAGACTTCTGGACTCCTGAATTAAATAGATTACGTAAACAGTTGACTGTTCTAAGTCCCTTTTAGAACCCCAAGTAAAAGATTTTTAGAAGGTAGACTTCATTTCAACAACATTTCAAGTTCACTTCCATTTTAAATAAAGGGTTTGCAATCCGTAGAGCGTTTTTTTTTTTTTTTTTTTCACTGTTTGCCTTTTGAAGGCGGCCTTCTTCAGATTTGGTGGAAATTTCTGAAACCAAGAAGAAGAAGAAGAAGAAGAAGAAAAAAAAAAAAAGGAAAGAAATAGTCCAGACGGAGGAAAAAATTGTCATTTCCTCTGGCCTTCAGAAACGTATAGAGTGTCAAAAAGGTTGTTTAAGTGTCAATATGGCAGAGCCTTAAGAGGCAAAGAGGTCTGAGGAGCTTCTGAATAAATACAAGGGAGACGTCTAGTGCCTCAAACAGAGTCTGAACGCCGCTCAGCCTTCCTACAGTGCCAGGTCAGCGCACAACCAACCCTCGGCCCTTTTACTCTCTCTCTCTCTGTAAAGCTGTTGAAGTCTTTGACAGTAGCTAATGATGTTTTCGTGTTCGGGACATACTATAGGAGATTTCAAAAGGGTTGTTTTTTTTTCCCCACTGGTGAGCGTTTGGAGGTTTGGTCGCTATGCTAGGCCACTGACAGGAGTCAGGAGTCAGGAGGTGGGGGGGGGGGGGGGGGGGTCATAGCCGTCGAGGGCAGGGTGCCCCCCCCCCCCCCCCCCCCATCCCGGGGGCCCCGAGGAGGGGGGGAAGGGGAGGGGGAAGGGAGGGGGCCTTCGGTTCAACAGTCTTGCCCAGTCTTTTATTTTTTATTTTTTTATTTTTTTCATACGCCACAACAAAGTCCAGTTTCGGATTTAGAGTGTGGGTGGGGGGGGGACGGGGAAGGAGGGGGGAGGGGGGGGGGGGGGGGGGGCAAAAGAAGCAATCTGGAAAAAAACACCAAAACACAATACCGAGGAAAATGTCTTTTTTTTTTTCAGAATCATACTATCCACGTTTGTTTTTAATGCCGAATACGCTTTCCCCACAACAACAACAAAAAAAAAGAACAAAAAAATCAAACGAGGAAATAAATAAATAAATATAAAATGAGCCAAAAAAAGAAAATCGTGATTCGATGGCGTTCCCCTAACCCCGCCGACACCCGCGCCCCTGCTCTCGACCCCCCCCCACCTCCCCAACCCCCCACCACCCTCCTCCTCCTCCTCCTCCTCCGCTGCTGTATCTCCCCCCCCGCCCCCCCTCCCCCCCCCGTGTGGAAGTCCGCGCTCTCTCTCTCTCTCTCTCTCTCTCTCTCTCTCTCCCCCCAAAAAGCTACCAGACGGTGCCCTCGTTCATTTCCGAGGGGGGGTGGGACAGGTGGTTGTTGTATCCGCTGCCGTTCAGCGACAGTGAGGTAAAGGGCGGGCTCGGGCCGAACACCTCGGACGAGATGCCGTGCAGGGGCCCCGGGATGCCCGGCTCCGGGCTCGGGGAGTCCCCCGGGTGGTGGGACATGATGTCGGAGAAGCGCTGCACCTCGCTGGACGGGTGGTGGCCCGGCAGCGGGTGGTCCATGCCTCCGAGCGGGGTGCCCGTGGGGCCCGAGGAGGGCACGAAGGGGAGGTCCACCGGGGTCTGGGCCTGCGACGACGGGGGCCCCTGAGGGAAGAAGTCGTAGTTCCCTCCCGGGCCGTAGTACTCGCTTTGATAATCTGCCGATCCGAGAGAGAGAGAGAGAGAGAGAGAGAGAGAGAGAGAGAGAAAGAAACACACACACACCCGGACGTGAGCGTTGAGAACAATGGCCCGCGTGGAAATAATTTCAGAGATTTGAGGAATTCATTGAATATACATAGCTTGATTTGTATTAGAGAGCGAGAGAGACCCTCGCCGTGCTACATTAGTCACAGAGCGCGTTACACTTAAATCAAAACTGCAATTGGGTGGGGAGAACAACGTCGCCACAAAATTAATTAAAATGGGGGCCATTTCATCAGCGATTCTACCTACTGAGACCGATTTTTTCATTTCAGCAGAATATTATTAGACTTTCTTTTTTTTTTGCCTCGGCGGGAAAAGGGGGGGGGACAAAAGCGTGAGCGCAAATGGGAACCCCCCCCCCTCTGAAAATTATCAGCACAAGATATTTCAAAGCGTTTTCAAAAAGCCGAGAGAGAGAGAGAGAGAGAGATATCAAATCACAGTCACATTTTTCAAACTAAATTTAAACTGGTCTGTCTTCTCATATCCAAAAAGGCGATGGAGGAGGAGGAGGAGAGGTGAGCGAACGAGCGCGAGGGGGGTGGGGAGGGGGGGAGCGGGGACGAGAGAGGTGGGGGCAGAAAGAATGTCTTTGCGGTTTTCATTTTGTTTCAACAATAAAAGCCCCCCCCCACCCCCTTAAACATTGCCGGGACATTAAACAAGTGCTCCTAAACCCCTTGCCTCAAATGCATTGATTATTTACTCATAGACTTGTGTTCATTTCATTCACTGTACTAAATGAATGTGTCACTTTCTGCTAAAGGAGCTGAGAAACCTGAAGGAAAGACAGAAGTGTGCATGGTGTCTTCTCTTTAGGTGGCACTGCCTTGTAATAGTGAACACACACACCTAGCTAAAACTGCTTTAGTGCTTCTTCAACACCTATGCTGATGAGGGGGTTTATGTCTCCATGGATAAATCTTCCAATATGGAAGCATTTAAGACAGTAATTTACTAAAAAAATTTGTAGGCATTATAATAAAATAAACTAAGGTGAGATAAGATGAAACTGAGGCTGTTGCATGTGTAGAAACATATGCAACCAACAACAATTTCAACACTAGGACATGTTTAATAAAACGCATGAATATAAATTATGAGCATTCCAGCATTATAAGGGTGCAGCAGTCTTTTAGTGATACAAAAAATAATGGGAAAATAGCCAATGTGGGATATGAGAATCTACTACAAGTCATTTTGAATGAAAAAAAATAATAATTTCACTTATCAGCCAACGTGAGATAATTCCTAAATACATAGGCTAGTAAACGCCGCGGTGCATACCTCCGTAGTAGGAGAAGGGCCCGTTGGGGATGAGCTCCCCGGGCTCCAGCCGGTCCACCAGCGTCCTCATCCGCCTCGGGCTGCGGAAGAACGCGTGTCTCCGCGCGCCCAGCGCGCTCAGCTGCTTCATGCGTCTTTCTTTGGACCGCCGGTTCTGGAACCAGACCTGGAGACACACACACACACACACGGACACATTACACACACAGGTCAGATCTTGTCACTCAAAACATGCAATAGGCTGACGCCATTTTGAATGCTGTGCGGGGAGATTTTTCGGGTCGGGGCTGCATGGTAAAGGGCTGTATGCTGCACAGGCGTGAGGTTTGGTTGGATTTGTTTTTCTGTGGTATATGGAAATATGTAAACAAAAAACAAAAGAGAGCAAAACTTTCTAAGCAGGCCGGTCCTCTTGTAAAAATCGGCCTATAGGCTGGGAGGATTTTTTGGATAGGCTAATAAACCCGGCTATGTAAATTTACCCCCCATATAAGAGAGAGTCTAATTGGGTGTCAAATTGATCCTGGCACCTGGACCGCATTGGCTTTGCTCCTGCAGCTTTGTTATTCGAGTAAATAACCGAGCTCTCTCTCTCCCTGTGTGTGTGTGTGTGTGTGCGTGTGTGTTTGCGGCAGGTCCTTTACGTGATGACCCGGTGCGGCAAATCCGCAGGCCTCGCGGTGACAGGATTGCGCCTAATTATCATCAGGAGGAGAGTCAGATCTAACCTCCCTAATGATCTTTTAACCCTCCATTTACTCCGACTGGAGGCTGCGGCGGCGAGGAGCTAAAATCTCCAATTAATACTTAATAGGAGGGTTGTTACCGATATATTAGCGGGCCGGTGGAGGTTATCATTTCCTAATCTATAGGCTGCCTTCCTTTAATTGCGCTCTGCCTTTCCCTGACGCTCATACATATACATAGACATAAAACCACAACTGTAAAAAATCTATGATCAAAATAAAAATGCACAACTGCGAATATTTTCCAACCATATTTTTTTTTTAGGCCTGTACCCAAATTGAGGCTCTTTTTTTCTGGGAGTAGGCCTAATATGCTTATATATTATGCAATGATATATGACAATATGTTATATATAGGCCTAATATGCTTATATATCATGCAATGATATATGACAATATGTTATATATAGGCCTAATATGCTTATATATTATGCAATGATATATGACAATAATTACCCATCTATACTTTGGTACGCACGAGACACCGTGACACAATATATATCCTATTGGAAACGGATGAAATTTGCGAAAAGGAAACATAAAATAGGCCGACATACATTAATAATAATAATGATAATAATAATAATAATACTAGCACTAATAAAAACGACTCCATCACCAATTATAATAATATTAATAGTTGCAGTAACACCACCTATAATAATAAGAATACCAATAGCAATAGTATTAATACTAATAACAATAATAATAATAATAATAAAAATGGTAATAATAATAATAAGAATGCTAATAATGATACATGTTTTGCCATTTGTTTGTGTTCGCATGGCCCTTGTTTAACTTCACACCGCCCTGCTGTAATTCAGAGGATGAGGAGACAATCTGAAGACCCCTGAAACAGACTTCTGCCTTTCCACTTGGCTGGAAGCGGTCACAGCATGGCTAAATGTGGTCGCAAAACGTGATGGCAGCGCTGTGCCAGGACTCCCAGCGGCTCCCTGCGCTCCCAGCAGCCCGGCGCCAGTTGGCGTGTTTGCCCGTCGCGCGCGCCAAGAATCAAAAATACCCATATAAATTACCCGTTTCCAAATAAACCTCGGCCGCGGCCAATCTTTAGCTTAATGAATTCAATGTGACCGCGCAGTTTGAAGGGAAGGGAGGAAAAAAAAAAAAAAAAAAAAAAACAGGGGGGCCCCTTCTCCTTTTAAGAGAGCGGAGGATGCGAGAGGGGGAGCCGGGGAGGAGGTGGAGCTTCTGCCGGGGCCTGGTCCTGCAGGCTGGCACCGTGTCAGGGACATATTTCCATAAAATATAAGCTGCTATATCACACCTTTTAATTAGTGCGTAACACCCTAAATAACAGACAAGGTGTGGACCCACCTCCTCAACCTATAAGTGTCCCCTGAATCCCATTTCCATAATATATCAGGGCGTCCTCAACCGGCTTTTTTTTTTTTTTTCCCTCGCACCAGACCCTCAGATAGAAAACGCATCAGACCCAACCGAGCATTTGATCAGATTTAGTCCCATATGGGGAGATTTGAGCTGTTGATTTAGTATTGAACTGTCGAACTGTCTGCACTGTACACGGGGAGATAATAGAGGTGAGAGGGAAATTTGGGATTACAGTAGTCATTCTTGTACTTGTACATTCTATTTTTTTTTTAGAGAATTAGAAATAGAAGTGGAATTAAGCTATTCCTCATTTTACTGAGGACAATCTGGAACCACCTCAATGAGTCCCATGACCCCACACAATAAGTTTTTTTTTTTTGCTGATCAATATGGACATATGGGACATGACTAGTGAGTGAATTCAATAATAGTGAAATTATTATTAGTATTATTATTTTTTGGTAGCTGCCTCCCCTGGAACCTCTCCACACCACACTTTGAGAATAACAAAAAGCATTCTTTTTTGTGTGGGTGTGTGTGTGTGTGGGGGGGGGGTGATAATAAACTTGCATCTTGGACGTGACATTACTGGGATGACTATGAATTGAATCATACTGAAATTAAAAGTATTCCTCATTTTTTTTTTTTTGGTAGGTGCCCCCCTATCCAGGACCTCCCACCCCCCAAAAAAACCTGGAACCTCTTTGCGTAATCACTGCTATACCATAACTATTATACTCTTTCTCTGGATGATGAATCTGCATACTGGACATGATGTTTTACGTGAATGACAAATAAATTAAGTCACAGTGAAACGACACTATTGACACTATTGACACTATTGACGGGGGGGGGGCAGCCTCCATCAGATCTCCAGTGTGAGAGCCACTGCAGAAGTATTCCTGTCTTTTTTCCCCCCCTGATACTTATGGAACATATTATGAATAAAAACCCTCATCAATTGGACTATTCCTCATTTCGGTGGTGGTTTGCACCCTCTGGAACAACCTCCCACCCCCTCCCCCCCCATCTCCACACACACACACCACCATCAAGCACCCCTGGGAGGTCTCTGGAACCCCCCCCCCCCCAAACAATAACGCCAAAAAATCCACCGGTTACCTGGATGACTCTCATGTTCAGGCCGGTCTCCTGGGCCAGCTGCTCCCTGATGTGTCTGGTGGGCTTGGGCGTCGCAGCGAACGCCGCCTTCAGCGTCTCCAGCTGCTTGGCCTTGATGGTGGTCCGGGGGCCCCGCCGCTTCCCGCCCAGGTTCTGGTCGTCGTTCTCGTTGTTACCCGTTTCCTTGTCGGACAGGTTGGCTATTTCCGAGTCCTTGAGGCCCACCTCGTCCTGCAGCTGGTCTTGGGAGTCCGGCGATAGGCTCGGGTCGCTGCACGCCGTTACTGTGGGGGGAGAGGGAAATTAAATGAGAAGAAGCTTTATTTACACGTATCCAAAACTACAATATGACCTTCTGTTGCTTATCATCCTAAGGCAAACAAGCACCAATATGACCACAAATCCATCCTGTTCTCAGCAAAGCATTGATTCTACTACACATATCACTCTCTCTATATAATATACAGTAGACTCTATCTCCAGTGATGTAGTGGGAAATAAACTATGGGTGAACTATGACCTCCAGTCATATTATCACGATGCAAACAACCACCAATATTAGAGAAATCAACCACATTTCCAGTGTTAATTCCTGCTTTTTCCAATCCTAGCCTTACATTCACACTATGAATTGGTTTCTGCATGTAAAGATGGGCTGCAAAAATGCAAAAAAAAAAAAAAGGTGGCTAAGCTGATTTTTAGGTGGCTTTACCCTCCACTGCCTCCCTGAATGGTTTAAATGAGGGAGCAGCAATGGCAAAGCAAGCCTAGTCTGAGTAAATGGGGGGGGATAAAAAGGCATATTTTTGGAGGAAAAATAAGCAGGGATTTTACATTACAGGCCTAAATGGGGGAACAATCCATCCTCATCCTATAAAAAAAATAAAAAAACTTGAAAATTGCACATCTTGGGTTTTTTCTAAGGAAACAGAGCATTCTCTTATTATTGAAAAAATCAAGACACAAACGTCTAAACACCCGTCCTGGACAAAACAGGCCGTGTTTCTGCCCTAATTCTCCGCTTCTACGCTGTGCAGCCCAGGTCGTGGAAAATGATGAACCCCCGAGCAGCGTCACATCCATCACAATTTAGCCCGTTTTGCGCGCGCGCGCCCGGCTGCTCCCCGTACCTGAGAGGAGGTTGGTGTCTTTTACACTCGCGTTGTTTAGGTAATCGTCTTTGCAAACGAATTTGTTCTCGTCTATGATGTAGAGCTCCTCGCCGGTGGAAAGCTGCTTATTGCACATCATGCAGGTGAAGCAGTTGAGGTGAAACACTTTGCTCCGGGCCCTCCGGACCAGGTCGTTTGGAGAAATGCCCTGCGAACAACCCGCACACTTCGTGCCGAACCGCCTGCAGGAGAGAGATACGTGGCGTTATTATGATTATTTGTTATAATAGCATAATAGCAAAAACAAACAAAAAAAAAAAAAAACACAGCAAATGTCCAGTTTTGGCGGCCAGAGAGATGAACCGGATTCTAGAATATTTTTTTGAAGATTAGAATCTAGGCATGGACTCACATGTTGGGGGAAAAAAATACATTTGGAGAGGAGACTCTATATAAAATCACATTTAGGGGGGAAAAAAGGAATTGGGGAATAGATAGACAAACTCATATTTTGGGAAAAAAATTAATATGGGAAAAAAATTGGAGACTAAGCTCAAGTCATAAACTGACATTTTGGAAAACAAAAAAACAGCGTTTGGAGACGCGAATCTACATAAACGCACATCTTGGGAAAAAAAAAATTGGAGATTAAACTCTATATAAGAGACTAAGGTTAAAAAAAATTGGAGACTTTTGGAGAGGATTTTACTCATACGCTATTTTGGAGAAACATTTTGGAAACTAGAATCTAAACAGATTCATATTTTTTAAGCATTTGGAGACCAAATTCTATACTAATTTAAAGTCATTTAAATGGAAGACATATTTTAAACAATGTACTCTAATTTAAACTCTTTCCTTTTTCTTATAATCTATGTTTTCTATTTTCCAGCACTCACTGCATAGCCTTGGATAGGCCTATAAAGATGATTATCAAATGTGGTGATTTCTTTTTCAAACCTCTTTTCATGATCCACCAGGCCTTTTCTTACACATTAGACTACAAAGAGACCCTCCTTCACGCAAACTCATTATCCAGCACATTTAGGAACAGTTAGGCTCCTTGTCCTTTTTTGAACGCAATACACAACTTTGAAAGTGGAAATGAAAAGCCCTAACGGTAAATAATGTGTATTGAGCGGTGTGCACTGCTTGTTGACTGCGAGTCTGTGATTGCATTGTCTGCGGACTTGATCTTTTAAACTAGTTTACTATTCAAATCCACTTATCACGTCCTCCCCAGTCGGACTGAGCAAACACACCCGGCGCTGCGCTCCTCTGGCCGGGGTTTGATCCTGGCTGCTCCCCGGCAGCCTGGACGCAGTAAAAAAAAAAAAAAAAAAAAAGAGAAAAAACCCCAAGTGTGATTTCCTCGATTTCCTTCCAGATCCCCCCCCCCCCCCCCCAGCTGAGAGCGAGTGCACACGCGTTTAATGTTGCTGCCCCCTTTGTTTTGCATAAGAATCCAAATTAACAAGCTTTTAATTACTCGTCCTAATCAAAGCTTATCGCCTCCGAATCCCAATTCACGCCTACAGGCATGGGCAAGGCGGGTCATTCATTTTATTTTGGAATTTCTTCAAAAAAATAAAAAAATAAAATAAAAACCCCCAGAATTTGTTATGCGTGTGCCTGTGTGCACAATCAGCAACCCATCATTTATTTTTTAAATCATTTTCATATTTCCTCCCAAGTTTATTTAAAGTTTTTTTATAAATAGGCCTATATTTGTTTTGTTTTTTATTTTATCCTGAGTATTTTAGTCTCCAAATACAGGAGAGACTGTTCCAGTCTATTAGGAATTGCCCCTATGTTGGTGATTGTTAATGAACAAAACTTATTTAAAAGTTGTAAATAACGCAGAAGATACAGTCATTCTATCTGCACTATATGACGCGCACTGAATAGCTTTATAGAAAAACGATTAAAAGATCAAGAACATAATTGAAAATATAAAAAATATACATTTTTTAAAAAGTAACTCAAATATTAGGCCTGGGAAAAAAACCCCAGAATGCTTCCCATCCATTTAGGCAGAAGCAGCATCTTTGTTGCTGCATCTTTTTTGCTCATATTCTGATTACTCTTCCATTATGTGAGCGACATGAAGCACATATCATTTCCTAATTGAAGTCTCTTTACCTGCTGTTACCGGCTCTGCAATCCAGCCACTGACATAAAACCAGACAGATATATTCAGCAAAAAAAAAAAAAAAAACACAAAAAAAAAAAAAAAACAGTGGTGAGTAGTTTCGCTGTCACCCTTCCCCAGCTTACCTAAAGAAATCGTTTTTGCAGTACAGTTTTCCTTCTCGAGAGAAACATTTCTCTGTCAAATTGCATTTACACTCGCAGCACTGCACGCACTTCACGTGCCAGGCTCTGTCCAACACGTTGAGGAGAAACCGGTCCAGTATAGGCCTCTCGCAGCCGGCGCAGTGGACCATGGCTTTGGCTGGGCAACCCACGATGAAACCAGACAAACAAAATCAACAGCGCGGGCCGAGCATTGACCGCTCTCGTCCCGAGTATTTGCTTCCCCTGATTCGCCTGGAGCTCCCGGGTCAATGTGTTCAGAGAAGCAGTCGATCAGGTGTCACCACAGATTTCTCCCTGCATGCGTAAAAAGCTCAGCGTCCAAACACACAGACAGGAGAGGAGAGGAGAGGGGAGGGGAGGGGAGGGGGGGGACGGCGATCGCTGGTGCCAAGGCGTCCTTCTCAGGTGGGAGGTGGGAAAAAAAGCCTCCCCCCAGAAAAAACCCAACAAAGCCTCGCAAAAATCAGTCCTTTTTGGATCCGCTGCCACGCGCAAAACACGCATGCAGATGAATTAAACCAGTGTCAGGAAAAACAAAAATAGAGAGAGAGAGAGAGGGAGAGAGAGGCAGAGAGAGAGAGAGAGATCAACACAACCTGCAGATCGGCTCAAATGTGAAGACCAAAGCCTGTCTGGTTGTCCCGGCGCTCTTGGAAGTGACGCATTGGTTCGAGGGGGGGAAAAAAAGCGACGTGTGCCAGTCAGCGCTGGAAGAGGCGTCTAATGAAACGGTTTTAGGGCAATACTGTCACACAGCAAGACGCGCGTGCCTATAAATAATTCAATGTACTTTGACATGGCCGCGTATCCACTGTTCAGCACCCGTTGAGAAAACCAAAATAACACACCCAGAAGATCTCAGAACAACAACAACAACCACACCAGAAAAAAAAAAGAAAAAAAAAAAAAGTGTTTTCTCCTCCTGGCTCTGTCGGATGTCCAAGGGATGCGTGTGTCGGTCGGGTCGGTGACGCCGGGATGCGCTGGCGGGTTCCAGGGACGCTGTGTATGCCGGGATGCCCTCAAGTCTCCGGTACTGTGTGTACGCTGGGATGCGCTGGGTCTCCAGTACTCTGTCTGCTCCTAAAGCTCCAGCTCCAGCCTTATTCCCAGCCTCCTGACGTCAGGCCGCGGCCGGGCCAATCAGCGCGCCGCCGTGCCAGCGACCATCAGCCATCCTCATCATAACCCAGCGAGGGCTCTGCCTCGCTATTTATGCCACACTCAAGATACCAATTGTCAAGAATTTCCCTGAAACTGTCATATGTTAGCGAATGTGTTGCGGAGGAAGCAGCCGCGGCGGCCCGATCGAGGCGCGCAAGGGGGCGAGGAGGAGGAGGAGGAGGAGGAGGAGGAGGAAGGGGGGGGGAAGAGACGCGCCACTTTTCAGCCGCTGATCAAATTGTCTTCTGGGCATGAAGGGACATGAAGGAGCAATCTTGAGCAGGTAGATATGGTGGCATCTTCGGGATAAAAGAAAAGCTAGACTCTTATTGCATGGCAGCAGACCCGCTGAATAACGCGGAGACAAACGCGGGCGGAAAAATGACGCACAAGTTACGCATGGTTATCTTGTAAATTTGAGCATATCTGGAGTATGTATATATGTATAGGCTATATAGCATCAATAAAACAGCTGTGAGATATGATATGGGATTGAAAGTGCCCGCCTTGCACTTGACCGAAAGCATCCAACTAAAAAAAAAAGCAGCTTTTACCTTTCAAGTCTCCTATAGAGCAAAACGCTTGATTCCACAGGAGCGACAGTCTGGAAAAGATGGCATGTTTGGTGACGACTGGACTTTTCTCATTCATTTTTTTTTTTTTTCCCCATTTCATAAATTAGCGCAGGCTCTATTGAAGCTATGCTGTTGGTGTGTTATCCCCTTTGCCCCCCTCCCCACCCCCCTCTCCCCTCTCCCTCCTCTCTTCCTGCCATATTACAGCTCCCCCCCCCCCCGTCATGTGTTGCGATTTTTTATTTTTTTTGGCTTTAATAATAATGCTTTTTTTTTTTAATTTTCCTCGCGCCCTTTTAACGATTCTCTGTTTTTTTTTTGTGTGGATGGTGGACGGAAGACGGGGAGGGATGTGAAAGACAGAAAGGCTCTAAAGTTGACAGGTCGGCGGCGGCTCGAGCCCGTCAGGAGCTCGCGGGGCCAAACACCTCGGACGATTCATTAGGAAAGTCCAATCCACTTAGCCCCGAGTTAGGCAAATAACAGCGGGGTGGGGGTGGGGGGGGGGGGCGTTTCGAGACCCCCCCCCCCTCAAAAAAAAAAAAAACAGATCGGGCGGATTATTAGTTACTTCCCATTAAAGGAATAATTATGTGACACTCTGCAGAAGTTGGAGGTGTTTTGTGTAATTTCACAGGCCGGTAACACTTCTAAGAGATGTTTCTTCTTTTTTTTCCAATGCTCACTGAAATAGCTTTTTCTATTTCATTTTCTATTATTGGGAAGAAAAGAAAAAAAAAGTTTACAGGCTTGTTGAACAAATTTCGTTCCACTATCAAGATTATTTGCGTTCGCCAGGAATCTTAAATGTCCGTCTTTGGAAACATTTGCTTACACTAAACTGTTCTATTGTGGACTGTATAAGATCATAGTTTAATAAATGGAATCACAGTGAGGGGGGGGGGGAAACCGGTCTAGTTGTCTTTGTTGAAAAAAAAAACAGTCAAGAAATGAGGAGATGGATTGATTTTCAGGGATTTGATATTTACAATTCTGAAGCTAAAAAAGGGGGGGATGTTATTAACTTTACGCACTGAGATGTGAGCAGAAAACATGCTCTCCAGTGGACATCCAGGTTTTTTTTTCTTCTCCACATTTATTTTCTACCAATAGCCCGCCAGCATCCTCTTGCATATGGGCTACTTCTCATGCAAAACGCCCGTCCCCCGTCCAGCTGCCTCCCGGCGTCTGGGGAGCGCCCCTTTAAGACGACATGTGTTATTGGGTGGAAGAAGAAGAAGAAAAAAAAGAGATAAGACTTGAAAAAAAAAAAACTCCCACCTCTTCCTCCTCCTCTTCCTCCACTCCACTTCCTCCTGGTTTCTCTATTTCTTTCTTTCTTTTTCTGTTTGTGGATGGCGCGTCTGAGCGCATTCAATGCATCTGCTGAGCATCTGAGCATCAGAGAGAGGGACATGGGGGGAGAGAGAGAGATAGAGAGAGAGGGAGAGAGAGAGAGGGAGAGAGAAAGAGAGAGAGAGGTCAATGACAACTGGGCGGTCCATCTATACGCAGGGTAAACCGGTATAGAAACACTTTCCAGCTATGAAAATATAGCTTTTTTTCCCCCCTATTGACTATTAGAAAACAATCTATTCTTCTTCAGTTCTTTTTATTCCTGCGCTGAACTTGCAAAATCACTGAAAATAATCCAGACTCCTCGCAGCAGCCTGCAGGCCTGCACGCTCTCCTCTCGCCCCCCTGCAAACCCAGACCAACTTGTAAATGCATGCTGTAAACAACAAAGTTGATGTTATTTTCCATGTGTAGAAGATAACTTGATAGTCTGTCAGTGGGGATAATCTCTGCCTGATTTAGAATAAGCCACAGCAAAAAAAAAAAAAAAAAAAAAAAAAAAAAAAAAAAAGCCAGCTCACAGAAGCAGATTAATCCACGAATAGAAGGAAATCAAAATATAGGCTATAGGCTTAAAAATATCTCAACACCCCTCTAGGCAAAAGACACTATTAAATGCAAAAAAAAAATGGTTTAACCTTACCACTGTAATCCCTCACTAGCAATATATTCGATTCACACCCATGCTTTTATTTTGTATTTTTTCGTTTTTCTATACCCAGAAGTTGTAAATTCCAATTTGACGCAGCATCAAAACAAAACTTTGCTTTTTTCCCCCCCTGATAAACAACCTCATGACAAAAGAGTGTTAGTCCCATTAAATGTGCGTGTTCTGCTTTAACCTTACAACAACAACAACAACAACAACAACAACAACAACAACAACAAAAAAGAGAGTTTTTTTTGGAGGTGTTTTAGTGGCAGGAGGCCTTTCAGCGGGCCTGCTGGTGGTTAAGGGGGGAAAAAGTATAGAAAATGAAAATCAGAATGTGAATATCTCAAGTTCTGCTTATGTTATGAAGCCTAGAAAATATACTAGATGCCCAGGATGTTTTTTTTTATTATTAGAACTATTTTTTGTTTTGTAAGCTTTCCTTTAAACTTCCTCAAAAGTTTCATTTTGGCCAGAAAAGGGACGAGATTTGACTTTTAATTCCACATGTAAGGCCCCATGCTATAGAGTCAGATTAGAGTAGTGTGTTCCTGCTTCTATATGTGGACTGGTGAGTGCTGTAAAGCAGCCCAGGAGATTCGGGGGTTTATGAAGTGCAGACAAGTGAACTGGTACACCGCGAGATAATTAATCTGAGATAATGAATGAGGCTGTGAAGATGCATGCAATCATTAATTCTAATCATGACACGTTTATTTGTCTCCTCTCTCCTCCAGGCTCAGTTAGAGACACAATGTCACCACAACAATGTATGGACTAGACTCGGTTTGGGATAAAGACTAAATACTGGAACAATCGAGGGATTAGAATGGTTGTTATACCTGATCCAAAAAAAGAAAAGACACATTTTGCGTGTAAAATATATGGGAAGGAGATTCTGCTTTCTTCCCCGCGGTGCCCAGGCTGTGGAAGCCCGGGCTGTGTGACCTTAAACCCGGGCCAGTGAGGCCGGACAGGCCGGCCGGGGGGACAAACCGTGACTCCGGTAATAAAGAGAGAAATATCACCCCCGACTGGAGCTTTGATCAACTGAGTGTGTACCGGGGACCCGGGAGGGTGGGTGAGGAGGGGAGGAGAGGGGAGGGGTGTGTGTGTGTGTGTGGGGGGGGGGGGGGGTACATACCGGTCCGCTGCTCGGCTCTATGCAGTTCTCTATCCAGTCCTCATTTAGGCTAGGATTTTTTTTTAGAAGGGCATTGCAAAACTGGCGCTGGCATTCATATCTAAAAAAAAAAAACACACCCGTGAATGTGTTTATTCTAAAGGATAGCAGCAGTCCCGTTCCAGTGACACTGGTTCTTATGATTTTTTAAAATTTTTAAATAGAATTTGTCATCTAAACAGTGACTCCTCCTTCGAAAACTTCACCATATGGGATCAAGATTAAACGCATTCCTTCAAAGGTGGAATTAACACATACAAAGCAAGTGATGTAGTTTATTAGGTCTGAAGAAAAGAAAAAGAAAGAAAGAAAGAAAGAAAGAAAAGCCCATTTAACCTATGAAATGGGGGGAAATTATTTATTTTACTTGAAAATATGTCGACGCGTTTGTATTAAGGAGCGTTTGTTTACAGCGTGTTAAACACTCTGTATCATTTAATTCGTTGTTTGGAATTTTACAACGAAAGACGTGTCAGCCCATATTTATTTATTTTTATTCCATTTCCAATGGCTGCTCCTGCTATTTGATTCTGAGGCGGAAACCCATTTTTTTTCCTACATTTAACCCAATCCAACAACACAGGAAATTGGCCTGCATGAAAAAGTGGAAAAAAAAAGAAAAAAGAAAGAGGGTAGGGCTTGCCCTGCCCTACTCTAGTCTGTCAATCATTTTCCCCACAGCATTATCACACACACCCAGGACCAAAAAATCCAGCCCTCCATCCTCCATCCATCCCGGGCGCGCGGTGCTCACACAGCAGAAAAGGCCCTGACAGATTGGGGGAAATTCAAAGTAATGGTATAACCCACATCATTTGGGGGGTGGGGGGTGGGGGGTGGGGGGGGGGGCTCGGGCTCCCTCCATCCCTCCCTCCCTCCCTCCCTCCTCCGGATCAGCAGCAAAACATACGTACGCCGATGTGAAGCCAACGTGGGATTATTGAGCAACACAGCAACTCTACATAAACATTTTCCCGACTTCCTCCACCCCCCCCCCCCCCCGCGCCCCCCACCCCCACCCCCACCATCACCACCACCACCACCGCCGCAACTCCTGGTCCGTCCCGGTTCTGCTGCTGCTGCTGCTGCTGAGAGAAATTCAATGGGATTTATAGATCATCTCCCTACAGCTGTCCCTTCTCAGCCACCCCCCACCCCCTCCACACACACACACACACACACACACACACACACACACACACACACACACACACACACACATGTCCAACAACCATCTACAGTTACAACCGCTGTCTTCTGTGTTTTTCACAGGGAAAATAATATGATTTCTAATTAGGACCAACTAAGGTATGATGGGTCTGGGGGTCTGGGGGTCTGGGCTAACCCCGCCCCTCCCACCCCACCCACCTTAAAAAAACAAAACAAAACAAAAAAGTCCCAATGACTCCTCCCCAGTCATCCTGTCATTCTATTTAACACTAGGGGGCGAATCTGGATAAAGACACGGCTTTGGCTTTGACATACTATTATTATTATTAGGATTATGATCATTATTATTATTATTACAGTCTATGTTCTTGATTCTTATTTGTATTGCTGGCATTCTGTCAATCCAAAGCTTCAGGTCAAGGCTTTATTCCAGGTTCTGATGACATTTTTAGAAACAAACCAATTATCAATCAGTAGTATTTTCTAGAATTCGACTGATGTGGGTTTTTCAAAGCTAATAGCCGATATTTTGTGCTGCAAAATGTTAAATTTGACTATTGAAAAAAAAAAAAAATCCCCCCCAAAATCCAAGTAGTTTCCCCCAGGGTGGAAAAGCCTCTGAAACAGCATTTAGACCATCATGGGACACTAAAACTCTCCACTGAAACCCAGGATAATAACAATAAATATTCATTCATATTGCTGCGGTTTCAGGTTAAGGTCTTCCCATAGACAACCAGTCAATTCTACAATAAATATGTAATCAATCAAACTGCATCGTATCCATCATGTCAGAGCTGAACCACTGACTGGACCAGACCTCATTTTTAAATAAAAGGCCAATATCGGGCCTTATGTATCCACAAACCCATATATCGGTCAAAACGGCCTTTAAACCTTCTCTAGGAATACCAAAACTGTCTTCCCTTTTCCTTATAAAAAAAAAAACCTCCCAGCAGAGGAAGGGACCGAGACATGAATATGAAAGCAAAGAGAAGCAGAGGATGGAGTGGGTTTGCAGGCTCCCCAGCAGTTGCTCTAGTTTAGATTAATGGTACTCCGCGCTTATTCTGCAGTCGGGGGGTGAAAGGGCTAGGATCACTAATGATTATAATATAATGTGCGGCGATAACCACTCCCTTTGAGATATTATCGCCCGGTGGCCAATGCTCTGGGGAGCGGGCTGCGTGGCTGGGAAGCGGCAGATAGCGTGCTGCATGCATGCGGCACCGGAGCGGATTTCTGCGCTCGGAGAAGCCCCGCGAGCGCGTGGAGCCCTGGCCGGGTACTGATACCTGCATTAAAATACAGCCGCGCGACTGGCCGGGAATTCTGTTTCCTCTCACACTCTCCTCTGTTTTTTTATTTTTTATTTTTTATTTTAGGGGAATAAATGGTCACATATGATGAAGTCTCTATAGGGGAATATATAGTCTAGTCTACCAGGCCAAAATCATATTAAAGGAACACCCACAAATAAGGGTTTTCAAGGGTTATTTGACTCAAACAAGCCTCTGATTTGTTACAATGGAAAAAATAAATGGTAAATCAATAATAAATCACTGTCATTCCCTAAAAAGCTCCTTAAATACTGCAGATTTGGAACATTTCATGCTTTCCAAAACGGTTCTTTACAGCACCATAAAGGACTCTGCTATAACAAATCTAAAGAACCCAGAACAAGGTTTATTTTTTTGGTTCTGTTTGATTAGTGGCACAGGCTATGCAGCCATAATGGCTCAATCATCCCTCTGGTTTGTTAAACTGAAAAAAAGGTAAATAATAAAAAAAAGAATAAAAACCTAGGTTCTTTAAATACTGCTGATTTGGAACATTTAATCCTTTCTAAAATGGTTCTTTACAGCACCATAAAGGGTACACGCCCAAAGAAAAAGGGGTTCTTTGGAAAATAAAACTGATTAGTTAAAATATGAGAAAAAATCTGGTAAATATGAATAAAAGAACCCACTGTGGTTCTTAAAAAGTCCTTTAATGGAGCCAGGGGGGTTCTTCACAGCCTGCAGAACCTTCCCCTGGTGATATAATAGAACCCTTTCTGTTAAAAGTGTAGCATGGTCTAGAGGCCTCACATTTACCGTATTATACCATTTGGTGGGTGTTTTAATCAAATCATCTTATAATACCAAAACAAAAAAAAATGAAGGAGAGCTTCTTCTAGATGCTCCTTGGGCAGGGATCAGAGTAAAAACATAATATATATATAGTTTGTTAAAATGGTATACATTGGTGGTATACATACATTACATTTTTATATGCTATAGGCAAGAGTTTTGATAAATGTAAATATAGGCTATGGCTTAGGCCTAGTTGTTCGAGGAGAGCTAGATGGATAATCCGTGGCCTACAGTTTATAATATCGCACCTCTGGATCTCTATAGAGGGGAATAAACTCCCGCGCCACATGCAGCTGTAGGCCTGGGCAATCAGGGCGCAGCAGCACACTGATAGACCTAATAGGCCTGCCAATAAAGGCGAAAGTCGTTGTTCTGTATTTAAACCATCTAAAGAGCTGTCACAATAAGCGTAAATCACAGATGGCCATATATATATACCTGGGAAATCTTCTCACGTCTCTGGAACACACACACACACACACACACACACACACACATACACACACACTGAAACCAAACATGGATCAGAAGACGGAGAACAACTCAGAGCTGCTGATTATTATTTTCTATGATTTTGGACGCGCGCAACTTTTCCAAAAGCCGATTACGCCGGGAATCCCTGCATAGCCTAATTATCGACGTTCACTGATCAATAATAACAGCGCAGTCCTCACCGACCTCTGGGAGTGAGAAAAAAAAAAAAAGCTCTCTATAAGCCGGAGAAGGGGAGGAGAGGAGGAGGAAGAAGCGGGGAGTGAGTGATGCTGGTCCGCGGGACGCAGTCGCAGCCAATCCCGCGCTATTCATCTTCATTGGCTTTTTGTGTGCGCAAAAAGCAAGCCGCGCATAAGGTAAAGCCCGCATCAAAGCCGTGGCTTTATTTTTATATCCAATAGATCAGCAGGCAGACAAAGCTTTATTTTCGCCAGGAGAGAGATATTTTACCTCTGCCTTACGGTTTTATGTTGGAGAGGTGTCAGCCCGGGGAAATGGATGGCTAATGCATAGGCAAAGCGCTGCTCGGCTCGGCATGCCGCACGTCAGCGGGGGCTGCAGGGGAGAGCAGCGGGGATTTAGGGGCCCTGGGGGCCCGACGCGGGACTGAGCACCGGGGGGGATCGAAATGTATTCAGCATCCAGCCCCCCCCCCCCGCCCTCCCCACTCATACTTCATAACACAATCGCAGACGCACATAGGGTTACACCGATATGCCCGGTTTGCACGGATAGGAGCCAGCCATGCGGTCAAGGTCATGATGAAGACGAGGAGGATGATGATGATGAGGTTCAGCCCTGACCACAGCCCACATAAAGCTGACTTAGCCACTAACCCGAAAAGAATGTCATTATCCTGGGTTTCAGTGGAGAGTTTTAGTGTCCCGTGATGGTCCAAAATGCTGTTTCAGAGGCTGACAAGACTAAAATTATGCTTGGAAACACTGAATTCTTGTATGCCGTGATGTGAAAATAGTCCAATTTAAAGATATTCAATATTGGTACAAAATGTCATCTACTGGCAGCGTCAAACCAAAAAATATCGGTGTCAGTATCGGCCTTGAAAAAGCTCATATCGGTCAAATCCCGTGCTCAAACCGGCATCCCTCTAACACCTCCCCATACAGGACCATTAGCTAGTTATTAAAATCTTATGCACTGCTCACTTCATGACATGAATGCAGATTTCTTGCTATACACTGCAAAGAGTTAACGAGATTTACAATGCCGCTCAAAACACAGAGCTTCCCTGTCATATTTCCCCTCATGCTAAATAGAAATCTTAAGAAGTAATTGGAATTTACTGCATACCTGAATAACTGCATATAAATAAGCACACATTTCATCGGGGGGTTCACTGACACTGTTTGGTCGCATAAAACTGGTGCATACATTATAATACACAGCAAATAATCTTATTTTGCGGAAGCCTTTGCTACATGCTTGGGATTCCGTCCAAATTACCGAGGATTCAAACAAGCGTTTTCAATTTATTAAACCTATATGGGCAACATTTCATTTTAATGGGACAATTTATTTCTGGGAAGGGATTATCAGGGGTGGTTGAAACCATGGCAGTCTGTAAATCTGACAGCATTCATCTCATTTAAAGCCCCGGGGCTGTCTTGTTTAGGCCCGTTCGTTCGGGTGCCGAGGCCTCGACCCTCCTCCCGCTTATTCGGGAGGCGAGTCCGGGCTCGTTGACTTTGGCCATGTCTCCCAGACAAATTCCTCAATTCTCAACACCTTTATGAGTCTGCATGCGCTCGCCGAATTTGGTGGAGGAGGACACAAATCCTCCGGATGGGATTGGCAGTCATGCCCCGGTCTCTCGGCCCGACACGCTCGGGATGTAAAGTGGCCGTCGACGGCGCGACCCCCCGGTCGAGAGGGCTCAGCGGATTTGGAGATAATGACATCGCCGCCTCTATTAAGATTCACATTAACCATTTCACGACGCGACCCCATTTCCCTTTGTCCTAGCCCCCGTGTCAAAAAGCCTCCCGGCTTTGCGGTGCATATGGTAATATTCAAAGCCGGCCAAACACCCCTGGCTGCCTGCATCCACACAACCTCTATTCCTGGGAAGGACAAAAGGAGGCTGAAGGGAGATGAAAAGGAAGCAAGGTTGTCTATATGCAAAGGATACAGTAGAAAAACATGCCACTTGTTGAAAGCAAACCCCTTAACATTCATGGAACAAACTATTTGGCTGCAAATAGATCCACGATGCCTGTATCTGACATTTTCCATATTGGAACACACACCTGCTCTCAGCAATATGACTTGTCTTTTCTTATTCATTGACTGAAAGACACCTACACCAAGTGACCTCTTTCTCTCTCTCTCTCTCCCTCTCTCTCTCACACACACACACACACGCACCAACCCCTAGCTGTCTCCCCTGCTGACTCCCAGAGCTGTGACTGTGGGAGGGAGGCCAAATTGTTTGTCTCTCCCTGTGTCGAGGCTCTACAGTGGGGATGAGACCATGAGAACAACTGCTCCCTGTCTGGCTTCTGGCTGATGGCTCCATCAGGTTAGAGCAACAGGGAGTCGAACACCAGTTGTGGCTGAATGTGTGTGTATGAATGCGTGAGTGTATGAGAGTATACATGTGTTTGAGGAGAGGTAGGGTGATCTTTCCAGGAGTCGAGAGGGACGCTAGGTACAACCGAGGTGAGAAGTTAGAGGAGAGGTCACGGCTTTGAGATGGATTTGTTTGCTCATGCGCTAGATCTAGCAGGATAAAGATATAGAAATAATCTGTTGATCATTTTAAAGTAATAATCAGCAACATTTTCAGATAAATAAATGTTCCTTTCGCTACTCTATGGCTGATTGATATAAGACAACAGTGATTCAAGAAGCGTTTTTGCTAAACACCCGGTGTCTGGTAGCTCTTTCCTGGGGAAAATCCTCAGGCGAACAGGAGGTGATGTGTTTTATGTTTCCAGTTTGTTTAAAAAGAACAGAAGAAGAACTGGGTAGTTAACCCGGTCTCACGGCAGTTCGTGAAATAGTCACGAAATTTAATCTATTGATTCGTGTACATGGATTTTTCAATTTTTTTCATGACACTCAGAATGACTTTCAAACTAATGTATTTCAATTGGAAGTATCTTTCGTGCCTGCGACACGTTTTTTTTATTCTGTCAGTCGGGACTCAGGAAGTAGTGTGACATTGAAATAAAACGGTGGCCAGTAAGGGTGTTGTGGTCGGGGTGGAGGATGGGAGTATACGTTTGCCTTTGATGCCGACGACCGGGGTTCAATTCCCAGCGTGTTACATCAAAGTACATTTCAACCGTAAGCCACATTTAAATTTTTAACGAACATTTTTCTTATTTAACCATGACCAAACCATTTCTCTAACCTTAACCAAGTTGTTTTAGTTGCCTAACCATAACCGTAACACAAGTTGTTTTATTTGCCTAAACTTACGTTTTCACGTATTGGTGGTGGTGGAAGGTAATTCAGGTCGTGGTGGAGGCACGATTTTTAGGTTGTGTTCATTTCACGAAAAAAAGGTCGTGAGACTGGGTTGGGAGAAAACCTTAAGTGAACTAACTGTAACATCAAATGCTCAAATTTATCCGTGATAGTAGTTTCAAAAGCCAAAAAGCCATCCATCCATCTACAGTATTAGTCTAGTTTAGTTTTGCGTTGGCCTGGTTGTTGTCTAGCTAGCTAGCTAGTTTGATAGCTAATAGCTAGAAAACATCTCCATCTCCATTATTCAGTAACATTACTAGGTTCAAAATAATGAAGATGGGCATTATCTGTTTTTTTTTATCACAGATTGAATAGGGACATGGATTTGAGAACTCTAAACAGACGAAAACGTGTAGTAATACATTGCTATTGAACTCTGCATTGCATGGGAAAGATCACGTGCCACTAACTGTAAGATGAAATGCTCAAATTTATCAATGACAGTGGCTTAGTTAACATCCATCCAGCCACAGTATTATTGGGTTGTATTTGCCTGTTTGTTGTTTAGCTAACTAGCCTTGCTAGCTAGTTAGCTAATAGCAAAATAAATATCAATGTAGTAACGTTATTGAATAGTGGAGATGGACATTTTCCCCCTTTTTTCCCCCCATGAATAATGACATAGAACAGTCAACATGGTCATGTGTAATATCACATAAGCCTATTGAACTATGTCCTCTCATCCACTTTACATTGCATTGGTAAAGACCATATAAACAATGTCTGTTTAAAGTAACTCGGTAACTTTTACACTGATCAGCTACTTTTTACATTTAATCAACTAGATTTCAGAAAGTTTCAGAAAAGGAACAATAGGCACCACTTCTACTACTTGAGTAGGATTTGGTAGTCTTTACACCCCCAGCCCACAACTCTCTATCCCCTCATATCATTTCGTCTGGATTTTCTTTTATTCTGATAGCGGGGATGAGGTAGTTATGCCGCTGCATGGAGCACTGTCCTCCACTCTGACCTGCTCTGCCTGCAGATGAGTTGAAAGGGTGAGGAGGTCGCAACCTTCCTGGGGGATGTTTTACGACGACACGGCCGGGAAGGTCTGATTTGTCTCCACTGGAGCGTGCTGCTGGCATCTTCACACCCGGGGAGAGAGAGAGAAAGAGATAAATAGAGAGAGGGAGAGAGAGAGTGTGTGCATAGAGGAAGAGTGTTGGTGACGGGGGGCGTTCGCTGGAGGTTGCACGTTGGAGGAGGGAGGAGGGAGGGCTGTAAATTAGCCGGCTTGGCAGGCTGATGGTCAGCAGCGTTTTCAGGGAACGGCACCCACCTTGACCCCCCGCTTAGGACGTCCAGCTGAGCCCCTAGGGAGGAGGAGGAGGAGGAGGAAGAGGAAGAAGAGGGGGGAGGAAGACTGCAGGGTTTTGGACCTCAGATGTGGCCACGCAGACTGCCCAAATCCGGCTCAGTTTCTTGTCATTGCCTTGTCATTCTAGTCCCAGAATATTTTAAACAGTTTTTTTTTTTTATTCTTGTCTTGTGGAAAAGCCTCTGAAACAACATTTAGACCAGGCAACACCAAAACACTCCATTGAAACCCAATAATTAACATTCAGGCATACTCAATAATGCATTACATATGTAACCAAACAAGCTCCATATATCCATCATATCAAAGGTGGACGATATCTCATTTTTAATAAAAGGCCAATATCGGCCACATATCATTCCAACCCTAGTTTTGTTTTTTTGTTTTTTAACTGGTTTTTTATTCAACACACATAATTCAGAGAACATACAACTTGGAGGAGATGCATATATAATTAGACTTGTTTTAACTTATATCCCCTTCATGTCTGTTCTGAACATTGTTATGAAATGGTACTAATGGTACCAATAATATTATTGGTAATAATAGTTTTCATAATACATAAACATGAGCAGCACAAATCAAATACCGCACCATTCGTACCACCAATGAATTAACAATACAATAACTGTTGTATTGACCGAACATACTTTGTGGCTTACACTTGAGAAAGAAAAAATAAATAAATAAATACAATGAAATAAATAAAAGTAAGAATAGGGAAAAAAGTTCTGGCATTGCCTGTATTAATGGTGACCATCTTTCTCAACCCTAGTTTTAAGCATTTTTTTTTGCCTGATGCTTTAATGTTATCAAAGGTTGACACACATCACAAGATAAGATAAGCAATCACCAGCACTCATGTTTATTCCACTGTTCAAAATGTATTTTGCCTAGGTATGTGAGCTCCAATGATAGCTATGGCTACAAGTGCACACAGAGTCCTTATTGGAATCGGTTTTTACCCATGCATGTATACCTGCATCTAGAGAATCCATCTGTTACCCTAGCATGTATGCATGTTCATTAAGGTGGAAAATCAGTCAGAGCACATGCCAGTCTGTGATTTTAGATTCATTGCAAAATTTGAACGTAAACATGATGGAATAGCTTGATTTAGAAAGCAGCAATCTACACCTAGCAAAAAAAAAAAAAAACTCACAATATATAGTAAATTGGCTTATATTAAACAAATTAATCCCACGCTTGGCAATTCATCGATCTGCTGTTTCTCTGTTGCTTATTTGCAACCATGAAGCTCATTAGTGGAGAACATTATCTGAGTCACCCTGAGGTCGTTTTGGTTGGGGAAGAGAGAGTTAACAAGCTGGTGGGGCATATATGCTTTTTTGGTGTAGAGAAAGATAGGTTGACAGAGAGAGAGAGAGACAGAGAGAGAGAGAAAGAGAGACCCAGGCTTAATTTGCATGGTGTTTGCTGGAATGCACTCCCCTATGGGGTCTAGGCGGGAGAGTTAGCACCCTGCGCCACGGAGCCCCAACACACTCTAATAAATCATGTAATCCCTGATACTGGAAGACAAACATGGGAGCAGATCTAATCAGGACTCGGGAGAATCCTTTTATCTGGGCCCATCGCTGCCTGGTCACACACAGTACACACTCCCGCGCTCCTCTTATGACGAACCGTGGCTGTTGATAGTCATCGATGGATAGGATCGGGGGGGTATTTGGAGTAGGGTTCGACCGATATGGGTTAGGGTTCGGGTTAGCCGATGTTTCGGCGATTTTTCGACTGAAGTCACCAATAGGTGATATTTTGTGCTGATATTCATCCTTAAATCTGACAATTTTCATGCCAAAAAATGAAAATGAAAAAATGAAGTATTCAGTGTTTCCTCTATAATTTATTCTTGTCAGGGCGGAAAAGCCTCTGAAACAGCATTTAGACCATCATGGGACACTAAAACTCTCCATTGAAACCCAGACTAATGTTCTTTTAGGTTTCTTCTAATGTTTCTTTTAAGTTCTTTTAGCTTTTTAAGGCAGGGTGACCCACCACACTGATTCAATAGTAGGGGCAAGTCTGGGCCTTTAAATTAAGAATTCATTTCCAAAAAACATAATCGAACAATTGAATGAATCAATAAAATATGCAATGAACAAAATCCATTGCTGGTTTTCCAGTGTTCATGTAGCTGTGGTCAGAGAGGAACCTCCATCATATCAGCGGTGGACGACATGACTGACTGATATCCAATTTTGAATAAAAGACTAATATCGGCCTCATACATTGACACAGCATATATTGGTCTAACCTTTTAGTGACACACAGGCAGATATACAAACAGGCAGCCAAGCAGGCAGGCACATACATACCAACAAACTTTGACGTTGAATGGATGTTGATGCGTCAGCCTGCATCAACCTGTGAAAATAAAGCACCAAAATGAAAGAGGAGACGTCTGTAGCTGCTGCCTGCATCCTTTTGTGAAGCCAGAACCTAAATATCTTTCTGATATCAGTTCAAAACTTTTCCAGAGCTGTTGTAATACAGATTTTTTACCGTGCCATAATATCTTACTGTAAAAATTTGGCTCTCGTTTGGCTTGATGCTGGACTTGGCCACCTCCTCCAAACGCTTGCTGGGTAGTGTCAGTTACAGGTAGATGACTGGATATGCCCCCCCCTCACCCCCCCCTTGCTTTCTGTTACAGTGTGGCCCACCATGAATCAAGCCCAGTGCAATTCACCGGGGAGCCATCATTTGGAATATATAGCAGCTTCTGGGTTACTTTGTATTGTAATAGATGCATTGTGGCGGTAAAGAATATCCCAGCTTGTATTCAAGCAGAATGAACAAAAAGGGAAGCAGAAGAAAGAGTCTGGTGGAGATTCTGGGGGAACAGGGGGGGACGGGGGAAAGTAGTATAATTAGAACGAGATGGGATCGGGGGAGGTTTAGTTGCTCTAGATGTGAAATCTAATTTCTATATAATGTCATTTAAATCCTGTGATCCAGGAATTGTATTTGAACTCGGATTATCGGAATCATCAGCCCGTGAATGCCTAAGATCCCTGCGACTTTTTTTGGGAGGGGTAGTGTGTGTGTGTGTGTGTGTGCGCGTGTGTGTGTGTGTGGAAGGGGGGGAGGATTTAGTGTTCCTCAAGTTCACAAGTTGCAGGCTTTTTTGGGATGATTATAGTGTGGAAAGAAAAGATGAAATCCATTTAAAGTTGAATAAAAAGATCGAGCAGGAGGGAGAAAGGGAATTTTTGACTGTGCAGTCAAGGGAGCACATAAAAGGAAAACAAAATGAATTTGCAGCCGAGAGTAAGCATGCACTCATTTGAGCTGAGAACTGTTTTGTTGGCAATCACCAATAGTGGGAAAATTAAAGTCACAATGAAATGAAAAAGGATTTTTCACCTTGTTAGCTGGAATTCCATGTCATAATACATACCGTACACCAACTAACAATAAAACACCAAATATTTTAAACTTTATATTAAAAGTCTCATTACTTTCACTTCTTGGAAACCAGTGTATTTTTAGTGGTTACCAATAGGCAGACATAGAAATTCCAATCAATAAGACATCACAGTTTTTTGAATAACCGGCATTTCTGTCCTTCAGAAAAGTTAGAATGACCAAGAGAAAGTACTCTTTGCATGTCTGTAGAGGACAATAAAGTGCCTGTTCCGTTCGACTGAGGGTCAATACCGATACCAGTAGTCACTGATCGCCGATATTTTGTTGATATCCACTATTGTTTTTGGTTTGAAGCTGCCGACTGTTGATATTTTGGACCAATACTGAATATCTTTTAATATTTGATCATTTTCATGCTAAAGTATTCAGTGGAAAAGCCTCTTAAACAGCATTAGACCATCATGGGACACTAAACCTAAGACTAATGACGTTCTTTTAGATGGGTTAGCAGCCCTATAAGGCAAAGTGACCCACCCCACCTATTCAATGAAAAATGACTACCTACAACATAGTTGAACAATTAAACAGATAAAATGAGCAAAGACAATAAAATATCATTGCAGGTTTTACAGGCTGTTTTTATGTAGCTGTCGTCAGGGAGGAACCTCCATCATTCACTTGGACGTCATGACTGGCCGATATCCAATATTCAATTAAAGGTCGATATCGGCCTGATATATCAACAGACCAAGTCAGTCTAACCCTAGTTCCTATCAAGTGAACGCGACACCTGAGACCTGAGAGGACCGGTGATGAGGTCCGTTCAGCACCTCAGATAAAACTCCAGATTCTCCCTTCCCCCGGTACAATAGTACGAGTTCCCTGCGTTCGTCATTTTGCGACATCGCATCAAACACACGAGCAAGCATGCCTCTTATACCTTACAGGATAAATTGTCTGTAGCCTTTTCTACGCTATAGAAAAGAGCATCCGCAGAGGCTAGCAGCAAGACGCCTCAATCTCAGTGTGCTGTGTTGACAATAAGACAGAGGAAGCCCTCGGTGGAGCCTACAGGTGTGCTGCATTGTCTTTCCTCTGTGACAGCCCTGAAAGGAGAACACGCTACTCACTGTGGCGAGCCTGATTGTAGTGGCGTTATCGACCGGCTCCCCAGTGTAATTCCCAGATACAGAGCAGCAGAGAAAAACGCAGGTAAAAACACTTGGAATCTTTTATCTCCACCGAGCAGCCGACGGCAGGGCGAGAGTTCTCCCTTCCCTTAAGCCACAGCAGTGAATACTGGCAGGCATGCAGGCGGTATGCACTTCTTGCTATGGTCCCTTATATATGCCTTAATTCAGTCATTCAGTCAGGCTGTAGTCCAGAACACGTTAGTCTAGTTCAAGACAATTCCAAGACCAGATCTGAGGGGATCCAAGTCAAGACTGAGACCAAAGCAAATCAAGTCCAATACAAGACCAAGATCAAAATAGGTAATAATCTCTGTAGATTTCTTTCCAAATCAAAAATAATTGTTAAAGAGTTTCTTATGGATGAATAGAGATGTAGCTCTGTCTTCAAATGCAACTAGAGATTTCAGGACCATTACTAGTCTGGTTCCAGATTCCTGAATCACTTTTCTGATTTTGTCAGCACCTTTGCGATCGGGACTAAAGTTTGAACTGTTCGTGGAACAGTTTGTCATTGCTGTTTCGGCAGAATAGATTTGTTGAAATCACCCCCTTAACCAACACGTTGTCTTTGCAAAGACAATATTTTTGTCAAAAACGACTGATATTCAATGCTGGCAAATACGCTGGCGATACATCAGACACTACGTCACTCACTAGTGATTGGTTAGGGGGAAATCACCAACCCATACACAGAAAACGGTTAACTAGGAGGCAATGTCAGGCTGAATAATGGAGCGGTAATAAAATGGCCATTCAGCCTGAATATCAGGCTAGACCATTACAGGTTTCCACAGGTGAAATTGCTTAAATTGTTTGTAGTGCCAGGGAGAAATAAAACCAAACATAAATACAAATCACTTTCTGTATTTTATGCTAGGTAGGCAAAAGTCAACATCCAATAGTGGCTAAGACCGAGACAAGATCAAGACATCAAAAAAGTGGTGTCAAGACCAGACTGAAGACTGAGACCTAACTCAAGCACTGCAGCCCTGGATGGACCTGTGGATCGGTTGAGTAAGGATTGTAAGGGTGCTTTCACACCACAACAGTCTGCTGAAAGTCCAAACCAGAGTTTGGTTGTTACATATAATGCTACACCTTACCACGCTGTAGTATTCGGGGGGACTTTTATTTTGACAACGTAATCCTCTGCAATGCGTCGTACGCATTGCAGACCTCTGGGGCAGCCGGTCGTTTTCTCTCTAGCTAGGGAGATTTCAAGGCATAAAATCTGTATAATGACGGGTCAAATAACTTAAATATCGACAAGACAGAAGAACTCTCCTGTCAACAGCATGTCTGCGTTAGGTGAGTGCATATACATTTGTTCTCGTAAAATATTGACTGACCACGGTCCGAATGGAAGAGGACAGAGACCGACGATTTTTGGCGAACCTTTTGCAAGCTTTTGGTCTACACCCGAGTCCGCCTGGTGTGTTCACACCTGTCAAAATGATCCCAACTTAGCAAAAAGGTCTTAAAGTTCAGATCAAACGGTGCTGGTTTGAAAGCCACCTAAGGCAACTTTCAGATGCATCAGAATCAGTTCTCCTCATAGTGTAAAGTCAATTCACAACTACAGTTTCCAGGGCCTGCATTTCTTTGGATGATTGATTATTCATTTCAGTGTGCTGTGTAGCATTTAGTTGATGTTCCATGGGTTTTACGGTTTAACGTTTAATGATCTACTTAGATCTACACAATTTAAAATGTATTCAGCTAAGCTTTTGGTCTACAAGATCTTCATCAGAGCATACATAGACTGCTTTGTAGACCTTTTTCCACTGTGGATTCAAATGTTTCTCAATGGTAAGCAGTAGACGCTACACATTGTAGATGTACGTACATTTATTTAACTATAAATCTTCACATCATAACTTCCATAATCCTCTTCTCGTATGCAGATTAATTTCATATGACATCACATGATGCGAGAACTTTCTTTGTTATGATTTAGTTTGCATGGACTACCGTGCACAGTGATGTTTTGTGACATATTTTAATCTTTTTATGACAAGACTACTGTCGGGTTAGAGGGTGAAACCCATTGCCTAGGATGGTATCTGCTTTCCACGAAGTGATGAAGTGCAGAAGAAAACAGCATGAAGCAATGCTCAGGTTTCGAAGCGCTTTGATTTACTGAGGATTTTCTTAAGTGAACAGGCAACAGATCCATACAACAGAAAAGAAACCAAACAACTGAGAGAAATAAACAAGAAGAGAATGGACAAACCAAGATGTTTGAGGTTCCCCTACCCCAGCCAAGCGACTGCCCTTAACCAAATGCTAGGCTTAAATACTCTCCGGACTGTTCCATTACCTTTAGCTGTAGGGGAGTTTCAGTTAACAAGCTAAACAGTCATTTCACAGGTACTGGCCTAACATCAACATTATTATCACCATTATTTTCAACATCTAATCACAGGCAGTAAATACACAACTGCCTGCATTGGAAGAATAAAAGAAAAGAAACGACATAAAGCAAAACCATTCCAACCTCCCTCCCCAATTCAGTCCACTTGGTATAGTCCAATGAGGTTAATCAGCAGCAGCATTCTCACATTGCGCGCTAGGGTGATTACACTGCCACTCATCTGGGCCTCAACCAGGAAGTGTACCTCAAAGGAGAACAAGGTTAGAAACAAGCCACAACCATACACAGAAAACAGTCCCATGAACCTACATGACAAAATAAAGTGGATTGCTCAATTGAAATGGGCCCCTTCCAGTAGAGAAACACTTAAAGAATAACTAGTCAAACCATAATAATTATTAAACTACATACCCTGTACAAACATAAAGTACGTTCAATGAATGTGTGAGGGCTGTTCACCTGACAGTTGAGGGAGCAGATTCTTCCCCCTCACAACTACATATTCTCTAGAATGTTATATTAAATCAAACTGTTGTATCAGCAGTGCTTCTATGTATGTATGTGCTCCATGAAGGCAGCTGATCGACTAGGTAGCCAGAAAGCTGAGATCACATTCAAATAAACTGATAATGAATGTCTTTGCCACCATGGGACTGTACAGACGCTGTACTTGTTATCTTTAGGACTGAAGGAATGTAAAACAGAGTGTCCCCCTGAAAGGGCAAAGATAGGGTGCAAGCCTCTCTAGACCTACATAGCTCTGTCATTAAGAATCAAGACAGTGGAGGACAGAGAGGGGTGGATATGAGAGGAAGAGATAGTCCTCTTGCTGCATTTATGTCCTATGGGAATACTACTTCACAGTTAAAGAGAATGACTTGGAAGTGTTCAAACATTGTTAGAAGCCATCAAGACGCCATGATTGAAGACTAGTTGCTGGTTTACATACATGAACTTAGTGATGGTACCTAGTTGTGTCCTGCCAAGGCATTTTAAGAGTTGTGAACACAAAAGGACTGAGCCATGAAAGTTGACGATTTTTTTTAATTTTTTTATTAATATATCATTCCCTACACTTGACTACAGGTATTTCCTTGCTGGTGATGTCAGAATTCAGTAAATTGGAAAAAGAAGGGTCCATCACCAAACCTAGAGTTCCCAAGCAGAATTTACCAAACCGAGGTGAACAGTATGTTTTAGTAGTATTTACCATCTGAAAGCTGAGGTGAACAGTATTTTTAGTAGTATTTACAAGGGGTGGAAAAAGTACCAAAATATCCTAGTCACGTTGAAATGAAATTTTACTAGAGGTAAAATTACTGGTATAAAAATCTACTTGAGTAAATGTAAAACGTAGCTCATTTAAAATATACTAAAAAGTAACTTAGTTACTGAGTTACTTTTTACAACAGAGACCTTTGTATGTGATCTTTTCCATGTGATTCTAAATTAAACTAGAAGGGCACTCGGAGAGCGCAGACCTCCGCCAAGGCTCATGCTATTATTGCTTGTTCGTGAGTCTGATCCAGATCCGCTCCAAAATTTAATGGGTTCTTCCTTGGCCCATGCTACACCCTTCCACCAAGTTTCATGAAAATCAGGCCAGTAGTTTTTCCCGTAATCCTGCTGACACACAAACAAACAAACAAACGAACGGCACCGAAAACATAACCTCCTTGGTGGAGGTAACTAGATTCTTTAAATTGGGAAAAAAACGTCTTCTATTCTGATTGATCGTTCACTGACTGATCGTTCACTGTTAATGGCACCACATTTGGCCAGTTTACGCCTGGCCAGTTTCTGATGCATTGCTTATGGAGAGCCTGTAATAGATGTGATTTACAATGTTGCAAAGTACAATATACTGCAGTCAAAACATACTTAAGCAATTACGGATTTTAAAAAAAATACTCCAATTGCAGCACTCAATTGCAGTGACAAGAGTATTTGTACTTAGTTCTACCCTTGCTATTTACCCTCTGAATGCTGAGGTGAACCTTGTGTCTCCGTTTTTCCCATATGATGTGAATGCAGGTTTATTAAAACAGCTCTGTGACACAGAGGAATATGAAGCTGCAGCCTCAGAGGCCAAATCTTTGAGCTGAAGGACTGAAAGAGGATGTGAGTGTCCGGGTCCGCAGGTGAGCTGAAGGCCAACGAGGAGCCCTGAATTCAACTTCCTTTATCAGCTCGGATACCTCCGTGCTCTTTCTCCCTCCCCTCTTCTTCTTCTTCTCTCTCCCACTTCCACTCTTTCTCTCACCCATCTACTTTCTTCCGTCCTATCACAGTCTCTCCCGTCTCCTTTCTCCCCCCCCCTTTTTTTTTTTTTCCTCCCCGTCTTTCATTTCGTCTGTCTCGTTCCATCTCCCCGCCGCCCGCGCAAACCTCCATCTCGTCCCATTGTGCGTCGCGCTTCCAAACCCTCCGGAAAAAAAAAAGAAATGGGAAACGGCAAATCCCGCAGCCTCTTATGGCATCCGTGTTTACCACCCCATAATGCCGCTCTCAGATTTGTTCGGCTCCCGAGATCGCTCCTTGTGTGCATGTATCCCTCCACCTCGCCCGCCCCCCACCTTTTCCCTTATCGCCCAACAAAGGCAAGCGGATGCTGTATTTTCAGCTGCAAAAACCCTCCCGCAACCTTGCCCACCCCCACCCCCCAACCCGACACCCTTCCCCACCCACCACCCCCTGATTGTTATAGTGGTAAGTACGCAGAAGCATCCCGCCGTTTTCTACCGCTAAACCTGGAGACTAAGAGGGGAGTCTGGCAAATGCTACATAGAGAGAGAGAGAGAGAGAGAGAGAGAGAGATGCCTGTCAATGCTGCCTTCCCATAACCACTAACTCAGATTAGGCAATGCTCTGAGCTGGGAGGGATTTCAACAAGACACCTATTTTACCCCCCCCTTCATACAACCTTGATGCGGGGAGGAGGGGGGGAGGGGGGGTTGAATCACCCTGACGGCAGCAAAGAAATAAAATGAACATAAAAAGAAAATATAATCTGCATCTATTCATCATTAAGAACGGCGTGTGGAAAGTTGTGGATGTCACCGCTGGGTTCTTCATTGATACCTCAGCCAGTGCTGGAGGGATAATTGAAGTCTGGGGCTGTTTCAAAAGAGACGCTCGTAGGGGGGGGGGAGAGTCATAATACCCAGGTAGAATGAAAGGATGTGTGTTATGTCTGCCAAAACACTCTAGCCAGTGCTTAGGTCTCTTTAGGAGCAGAACACAGTGAACAGAGAATATCATTTTTACGATTCTTTCTAGGCTTCGGCCATCCAGATAGAGCCTCAGTCCAGGAGACGCCTATGGCATGAAATAAGAGGCTATCAATCCAGGAAAACAACGTTGTTTTCCGCTTCCATGCTGTTGACTACGCTGCAAATCTGTCCACCCACTTTTACCTTTTTGTTTTTACCCTTTTCTGATTTTACCTTTTAACCCCTAAGAGGCTTTTTCTACCCTTTTAACTCGCCTTAGCTCAACTCCTCGACTTCTGCTGGACTAATGGTGCATTCCATTTGAACTGTCAGTAGGAAATTTCAACTGGAACGCCCCCTGAAGTCGGATTTCCGACTCGGAAAGTCGGAAGAACCTCACCAACCCCGACCTCAAAATCCAAGATGGCTGCTCCGCGCCTCAAGCTGTAGTAATATACTGTTTATTAGCACTTCTGTCTTATTTATGTCTCATTAAATCAGTCGTACACACAGTACTGTCCAAGTTCTATCTGTAGACATGTTGCTACGGTGTTTGTATGCGCAAAATACCGCATAATGTGTTATTATCAACTGGTATTGCTAACAATGGCTAACCTGGCTAGAGCAAACCCCACTTCCCCCACCCCGTGAAATAAAAAAAAACTAATTGGTTTTCCGACTTGGGTGTGACGTCATTCCCAGCTCCGACTTCCGACTTACGAAGTAATTGGAACCTCTCCTGCTGTGTGAACATCCCCAGCTCACTGTGGCTCAACCCCGGTACTACTAAATGGAAAAAATCTAGATGTTTGTGCATCATTATATACACATTTCCCTGTATGTAGCATGACATATTTGGTGTCTTTGGAAAACCTGTTATCTTGACTAGAAATTTAAATAAAGTTCTGTGGGTTTGAACAAAGCTCGGCCATGCAACCTGCGTTTGTAATGGTGGACCCAGTGGTCGGGACGGTAGGGAAGAAGAGGTTAAACACAATGTTAGGCAAGTCCTAGGCTACTTTGTTAGCTTATTTGCCCTGCATGACAGTGATGTACGGTGACCAGACGTCCCGGTTTGTCTGGGATTGTCCCGGTTTGTCCGGGATTGTCCCGGTTTCAAGATGGGTGTCCCGTGTCCCGACAAATATCTGTAAAACACTAAAATGTCCCGGTTTTCAACATTCACTACCAAATTGTCCCGGTTTTCACCACAATTAAAATAATAATAATAGTATTATACTTCTTTTCAGCGTTTATCATGTTCTGTCCCGCTCATTATTACCTAACCCAATCAAAAAACATATACAATGCACCATGCGTCTGAATGTTTTGGTGGATTTTTGGAGACAAAACATCATTTTTGGTTTGCTGAGGCTCTGTCCATGGTGCTGAAAGGTGCATCACTAGGTGTGCTATTATAAGCGCTGAAATAATTGTCCCCTATCCTGATGAAAACGCCTATGGTGCGTGCATAAGCGCATACATGTGCGCGTACGTGAACGTGCGGTACACTTAAGGGTCCCGGTTTGGGGGTTTGAAAATGTGCTCACCCTACAGTGATGGCCACATAAACCTAATCACATCTCCAATAAGCTTCATTAGTATGAAACGTTTGAAACATTTTGGGCATTTTGTGCCAAAAAAAAGACGGTGTCTCCTGAAATCCAAACTAAAGCACCAGTATACTTTTAATAGAGTAGGGTAAGATGCTATAGATGCTTGAATGACTTCTGTTTATTTTCTACCTTCTCCCTTGTTTACATCTTCTCATTTCCTGGCAATTTTCCCTGTGTGAGATTACTCTCCACACTCAGCACGGCTGGTGGTTTCTTAGACCAAAACAAGATGCGCCGTCGACTGAATTTCAATTAATACACCTCCGGGATTTTCTTCACTTGATAGGAAGGTCTGTAAAACAAATTGGTTTGGCAACACGCTCTCAAAATAGGAGCGATGCTAAGGATATGAGTGGGAAAACTGGGAACAAAGAGGTCTTGAATGGCTGTTTTTTGAGGAGGAGGAGGAGGAGGAGGAATGGCTTTTTGTTTCATAGGGTTTGTTATAACAGAGACGATTAACGATCAGAACCTTAATTTAACTCCACACACACACACACACACACACACACACAAAACAAAACACAGGGACAGTCCATGTTCGGCGGCACTAGGGAAGCCGGGCAGCAGCCTGCGTATACACACTGTTTGTTTTGGACTCAGTGCCGTCTCATTTACACGTGTTAATTGCAGCTAATTGGTTCTAATTAGATGAACAGGAAACCCTCTGGGACCACTCATACCTTTAATTTGAAGTAAATATCATTAATTAACATATGCTAATTCCAAGCCAATTAACATTGATTAAGAGATGCCAGCAACGAGGGGGGAAACGCTACCAACTATCAAAAATTATTAATGATTCAGCATGAGGGTTGGAAAGAAAACGTCATGTCGGGGTGTCAGGGAGCGTGAGCGCGGATCACCGTGCCCACCGTGCACACTCGCCCCACCGTGCACACTCGCCCCACCTATACCCACCGAAAACCCGCCGCGATCACCATGCCCACCGCCACACCCAGTGCGCCGGCCCCGTGGTACACCTGCACAGGAAGCATCCCTGCCGGCCCTGCAGACAGAGGGCATGTGTCTGCCAGGCCACTGAACAGGAGAGATTAGGAGGCTTACTGCTGAGAGTGGGAGCAGAGGGAGAGAGACATAGAGGGGGAGAGAGAGAGAGAGAGAGAGAGGGGTGGGGGCTGGAGGGATGGATAGTGAGAGGAATGAAACATACGGGCAAGTATTAACCAAATCTCACAGCAAAGCAGAGGTATAGCGTATTTGACCCGAAATAGACGGGGACAAGAGGGCAGACCGGAACTGACGGACTGGTCCAAAAAAAAAAAAAAAAGATAGAAAAAAAAAAAGAAAATTCCTCATCAGGATCCAGACTGAGTGAACGCAACCTGGCAATAGAAAGTTTGTAGTCATTTTGAGGAATCTTCCCTAAATAAAAAAACTACAATATATGTTAAAAACAGAGATGATGCAGATAATATGTCCTTCGATAAATTTGTCCATTGATGATTTGATTGATTGCTATGATAAACATTGTCGTTGTTAATGTCAAGTCGTCATGGTAACTATGATTATGTGCAAAAATGAAGGGGGTTGAGTATAGTTAATGACATGATATTAACTTTAATGTAATTTTCTGATGTTTGCCTGATGATTATATAATAAGAACGGTTTATCTTTGCTTCTAATGGGCTTATTATGTAAAGCACTACAATGCAGTTATAAACTTTGCAGTAACACTTTACATGAAGTGTTACTTATAGGCCTCATAAACACGCTATGATATTGTTATGATTATAACCATATAACATGTTATAACAGACATGTCATAATGCAGGTACATTTATGATCATGCATATTCTTAAAATGTTATTATATTATATACTGAGGATATACTGATGAGGCCTCCCAATATGCTTCAAGGAAAGTTTTCATAAAATAATCATCAGACAAATGTTACAAAATTACATTCAATTCACATTCAACCCTCTATTTTCCATTGAGTTAAATGGAGATGGGTCCTTTTGTTTTAGAAATTACAGACTCAAAAATCATTATTTTCAAAAAATAACACCACATGTACGGTATGTCAACAGGCACTCATAGAATAGGTTCATGCGACTAACAACTAATGTGTTTATAATACACTTATGATGTCTCATAATGCGTTATGAGCACCATTTCAAGTAAACCGTTACCATCTATGCTTCTAGTGGGCTTAAGAAAAAGGGGATGAGGCATGAGAATCAGGAAGAATTGGAAGGGAGAGACAGCTGAAAAGGAAAGTAGAGACAGAGAGAGAGAGACAGAGAGAGAGAGAGAGAGAGAGAGGGCAGCTGACAGAGTGACATGGCTGCATATGATTAGCCACGTTTAAACAGCTAGTAAATAGCTAACAAAGAGCCACATGAGGCAGGGCCATATTCAGACTCTGGGCATATGGACAGGCAGACTGTTGGGGAGAGAGAGAGAGAGAGAGAGAGAGAGAGAGAGAGAGAGAGGCAACAGCAGAGCAACAGTGATTCCCAGTTGATCATAAATAAATTGAGGAAGTGGTATTATGTTTTGAATTTTAAACTTCAAAATTTCAGCAATCAGTGTTCAATAGTATATGTGAATGTGTATGTTGATGACACTATTGATTATTTTAACACTGCACACACTCACACACACACACAAAACCACACAGGGGGTTCGACTGATATGCGCTTTTGAATTGAATGCTGGTAATTTTGGATTGAAAGATGATATTTTGTGCTGAGATTCAATATCTTTAAATTTGACCATTTTTGTGCAAAAGAAAATCCAAACAATGACATGTATTCAGTTTTTTCCCCCCAGAACTGTATTCTTGTCAGGTTGGAAAGCCTCGGAAACAACATTCAGACTATCATGGGACACTAAAACTCTCTAAACCCAGCATAACGCCATTCATAATAATAACAATATCCACGCATACTTTGTGTGGAATCTGATCAAAATGCCCTATTACAATCAATTCAAGTTAACAGCTTCCCATAGACAGCCAGTGTAGCATTGATCAACTGTTCTCAAATAAATATCAATCAAACTGCATCATATCCATCATATCAGGTGGTGGACCACACTGACTGGGAGCGGATCTGATTTTTAATAAAAGGCCAATATCGGCACACAGGAGTATCACTCTAACCCTAGTGTGTATGTGTGTATGTGTGTGTGTGTGTTTTTGTATTCATGCAAAGATAATTCGCAGGTCGAACAAGCAGGTGACTCTGCTGAGCTGGTTCACCTGTGCGTGTGTTTGTGTGTGTGTTTGTGTGTGTGTGTGTGTGTGTGTGTCAGGGTTGGAGGCTGGGGGGGTGGGTGGGGGGGGGTGGACTGAGCCACACACTCCCTGTAGGTGTGGGCACCGCCACAGCGCCGGCTGCCAGCCTGCCCACCGAACCATCTGACACACATTCACACCTCGGCCACCGTGCCCGCGAGCACACGCAGACCACACTGGCAGGCTTTTTACCGTCCTGTGTGCGTGTGTGTGTGTGTGTGTGTGTGTGTGTGTGTGTGTGTGTCTCTCAGGGGTTAGACCGATATATCAGCTTCCCCAGATATCAGCCGGTCAGTGTCTTCCGCGTTTGACCCGACGGATATGATGCAGTTTGACTGATTGCGTATTTTATTGTGGAATTGTTCGATATCACACTGGTTGTCTATGGGAAGACCTGAACCTGAACCTGATTCTAATATGTATTATTGTGAAAAATGTCTCATCTCTTACCCTAACCCATGAAACAGCATTTAGACCATACTACTACTACTACTGCTACAATAACAATAATAAGACATATTCGTCCATACTTGTGTGGAATCTGATCAAAATATCTCATTCGAATCAATTCGGTTACCCATAGACCAGTGGTTCTCAACCTGGGGTCCGGGGACCACCAGGGGTCCTTGAGGGGGTTCCAGGGGAGTCCCCAGCAAACTGATAAACTTCGCCATTATTTCATTTACAAGAAGTTACATTTTGATCAGATTCCAGAATATGAATATCATTATTTTCATTATTATTATTATCATCATTGGTGTCAGTGGAGAGTTTTAGTGTCCCATGATGGTCTAAATGTTGTTTCAGAGGCTTTTCCACCCTGAAAAAGAAGAATTATTGGCATGAAAATAGTCAAATGGAAAGATATTGAACATTAATTATCATCTATTGGCAGCTTCAATCCAAAATTATCAGTATCAACCTTCAAAAGCATACACATGTAGACACACACATAATGGGTGCATACATATGTGTGGTTGTGTGTGTGTTTGTGTGTATGTGTGAGTGGGCATGGGGGGTGTAGCCATAAAAATCAGTGCCCATGCATGTGTGTGTGATACTGTGTGTGTTGTGGGGGCTGGCGGGCCGACTATCTGAAGAGGAGGACGACTAGTTGCTTCATAATAAACCCTTCAAAGGCTGTCTGATGTCACACACAGCAGCCACATGGGCGAGAGACTAAGACAATGACCAGCAGAGAGAGAGAGAGAGAGAGAGGTGGAAGGGAAGAGAGAGGACACTGTTGTAGTCATGCTTCATGAATATTTAGCAGGACTTGTTGGAGTGAAGATAGAGGGCTGCTGTGTGTGTGTGTGTGTGTGTGTGTGTGTGTGTATGTATGTGTGTGTGTACATGCTCAAACACATTTCCCAAGCGTGTATGTGTTTATGCATGTGTCTCCACCCTTTGTTTGTGTGTGTGTGTGTGTGTGTGTGTGTGTGTACATATTCACACACATTTCTCAAGATTGTGTGTGTGCTTATGCATGTGTGTATCTTCGCCTTCTTGTATGCGTGTGTGTGCGTGTGTGTGTGTGTGTGTGTGTGTGTGTGTGTCATGGTCATAGAGGGATAGCCATTCCCATGGCAACAGCAGTGCGTCAGGTAGCGTTGGACACCGGGGGTCTGAGCATCCCCCCAACACACACACACACACACACCCGTGTATGTGTGTGTGTCTTTGTGTTCATGCAAAGATGATTACCAGGTCGAACAAGCAGGACCCTCTGCTGAGCTAGTTCACCTGCGTGTGTGTGTGTTTCTCGTTGCGTTGTGAGGGGTGTGTGTGCATGCATATGGGTGGGGGGGGGGGGTTGTGCGTGTGTGTGTGTGCGTTGGGGGGTGGGGGGGGTTGGGTCCCCAGCATTTTGTCGTGGCACACTTGACAAAACAAAGACAACTCACTTCTCTGGTCCTCTGCCACATTTGGTATTCAGGAACAAGTCGGGGCTCTGGCTGCAGGGACCCGATAACACCTCTCTCTCTCTCTCTCTCTCCCTCTCTCTCTCTCTCTCCCTCTCTCTCTCTCAGGCGTAGGGCGGTGTTGGGGGGGGGAGAGAGTCCCTCCACTCCAGACAGACCCTCCCATTCGAATGCAAAGCCTCAGCTGCCACAAATCCACAACCCCCCCCCCCCCACACACACACACACACATGCACACACACACACACACACACCACCATTCTATTATTTCGTCGGATTTCACAGCTATTTTTGGATGGGCGGGCTAAGCCGTCCGAGGATCTCCACTGGAGATATGTCATCAAAACCCGGCCGCTCTGTGCGGCCATTAACATAAAAATTAAAGAATTCTATGCAGAGAGAATGGGGAGCGAATAAATGAGTGAATGAATGAATAAATAAATAAATGAACACTATATATATTTATATATATACAGTATATCTCTTCCCAATTGCCCGCCCCCCTTCTCTCTCTTCCCCCAGAAAGAAAGTGAGGAAATGAGGCCCTTCGCGTCTCATTGGATGAGCTGTTCAGATTTGAGTCTAAGCACATGTTTACTGATGACTTAGCAGAGAGGGGAGGGAGAAACAGAGACGGAGATAGAAACAAGCAGAGAGTGGTGTGTACAGGATGGGACGGGTGGAGGAACGGCCTCGAGGTGTCGCTGCAGTTTATTTGAATTCAATCAAATGCGATCCAGATACATACAGATCTATGTGAAAAAGGGTTCAAAAGTTCAATTTGTGTTAAAATCCACTTGGAACGTCTCAGAAATGGAAAATTCCAAGCTCAAGTCCACCATTCACTCTACTGTAAATAGCCTTGTATGATATAGCTTTGTGGCCTTGTATATTAGGACTTGCATGTTTGGTCCGTGGATCGCTCTTATTTTGAAATTTGCACTTGGGCTAGCGTGAACGGTGGACTTCAACATGGAGTTTTCTGTTTTCTTAGATGTTCAAAGCCGAATCATATCCTGAGATAAGCACATCGTCCCATCCCGAATGAATTTACATCATCGAAATTTTTTAAATAAAAAGGTGGTAAACTGAGTTTTATTTGGGTTTATCCTCTGACATCCCTGCCACACACACACACACACACACACACACACAGCCGTCTGACCACCCAGGACGTATAGAGTCTGATCAACAGTGTAGGATCATGTCTTTGCTCAGCTAGCTCAGCCCCAAAACTACAAACCATTTCAGAAACACAGTCATCGCTCAAGACTTAGCCAGCCAGCATTATGATGAGGTGTTCTACATTAGATTAGACATTACATTATGCTCCAGTCAATGCCATCCACCTGGATATGATGGAGTTTGATTACTAGACTCTATACTACACTGGTTGTCTATGGCAGTGATTCTCAACCTTTTTCATATCGAGGACCCTAATTTAGTCCACATTAGAGCCACGGACCCCCATTTGATGAGATTTTGTCTCTCGGACCCAAATCTGCGAACATTTTTATTATTAGATATGATTTTGTCCAGAATTCTATGACTATCTGTATTGTAGGCAGAGAGATAACAGAGAAACTATGATCAAAACAGTCATTCTTCTACATTCTCTAATTGTGTTCACTTCTTGTAAATGAAATAATGGTGAAGTTTAACAATTCATCAATTTGCTGGGGACCCCCCCCCCCCCCGGAACCCCCTCAAGGGACCCCCCCGGTGGTCCCCGGACCCCACGTTGAGAACCACTGATTCCCGGTGTATCGACGGGACACAGGTATATATCGGTCTAACCCCACCCCCCACCCCCCCTCGATCGCACCCCCTATCGTCTGGAGGAGAGGCAGAGCGAGCGTCGGGCCCCGCTGGTCTATCGGGGAGCCGTGCTGCTCGCTGTGTCTGAGGCTGTGTCATCCCTGCTTCTATTTGCAAGGTGTTTATTCTGTCAACGACTTGAGTGTTTGCCCAGCTGGCACGGACCCCGGGCCCCTGGCAGCGCCAATGCGCCGCCTCCCCCTCGGGGGCGGGGTGGGGTGGGGTGGGGTAGGGGGGGGGGGGGGGATCTAGGGCCTTGGAGGGGGAGTGGGTGGGGGTGGGGGGGTGGGGTTAGGAGAGCCAAATGGAGGGAGGGAGGGAGGGAGCGACGTGGCAAGACGCCCGGTCCCTCTCTCCCTCTCTCTCTCTCTCTCTCTCTCTCTCTCTCTCTCTGCCACCACTCCTCCCCTGCTCCCTCCCTCCTGTCTCCACCCCCGTCACCCTTCGCCCAAACGTCCCCCCCCCCCCCCATCCACACACACACACACACACACTTTGCTAGAGAGCACACGATGATGACGTCTGTTAGATGTACGGTATGTGAGCGGCGGCAAGTCGGGCCGACCTGTGCGAGCGCGCGTTGATGCCAGTCCCCCCTCCCCCCCCACACACACACCACCACCACCACCACACACGCACACACCCCAACTCCAACCCCCCACCCCCCCACCCCCAGCCAAAGTGGGGCGGCTTAGCCCCCACATAATCCCTATTGACTGCCTCTTGCTTTGTCTGCCAATTCCCAGCATTGGATTTGTCTCACTCGATGCTCACTCGATGATGCGCTCCACTCCACTTCTCCCACATTAATCCATACCGTTATTACTTTTCAATACCGACGCTAATTGTCCCCCACCCCCCCACCCCCCATACCTCACCACACACACCGTTGTTGGACTTAGGTGAGGGGGTGGGAGGAAGCGGGGTGGGGTTGGGGGGGAATTAAAACAAAAACAAACAACCAAATAACAACAAATGAGTTAAGAGCCATTGAGGAGGCACCAAGGCCGACAACAATGGAGTTAATTCTGTCGGGGTTTTTTTTTTTTTGCTGCCGACGAAAGCCGATGCAACACGGGATGCGGCGCTGGCGGCCCGAGAGATCACCTGTCAATCGAACGGTGTGGGGGCGGAGCTTGGATGTTCTGTCGATGTTGGTTTGAGTTTCTCTTTTTCTCTGTCTGTTCAGCCATGGAGGCTATCGCTGCTCATGTACCCAGTTCTTCTTCTTCTGTTTATTCCAAACAAACATGAAACAGAGGATTTTTCCCAGGAAAGACCTATAGCACCTATACATTCTCCAATTGGGATCATTTCTAGTGAATTTGTGACATTAAACTAGTTCACATTTTTGCTGAGGCCCCCCTGTAACCCCTTAAGGACCCCTAGAGGTCCCCGGACCCCTGCTTTAAGGACCCCCACTCTGTTCCCATAGCATGTGCGCATAGCATTGTCAGCCGGCGTTTGTGTTATGTGTGTATTTTCCAGCGTGCGCTCGAGTGCACCTCCACTGTTAAATCTTTTCCGATTACACTGTAAGCGTCCCCCGGGGGCTCCGCGGGGGGGCTCTGACCGGGTTTACCTGTCTCCCGGCGCTCCGGCGGTGCCCGGGCCTCCAGGACAGGTTGTCCATCTGTCACTGATCCCAGATGAGTCCTGTTAAGCGGCTTTGCATCGGGCCCGGCCAGTCGCAGCCCACAGTCGCTCAGGCTACAAAGAAGCGGCCCGCCCGATGGCCAAGCTCTCTCCAGTGTCACTGTTTGGTTTAGAGTTTAGTTCTGGTCAGTAAAAGCTGGATTCGCGCTGTCTGCAGGAACTCTGTGTCGCCGTGGGGTTGGCTTGGTTGAAGTGATGCAAGCAGGGAGGTAGCGGAGGGTAAACTGACCTAAACTCAGGCCTCCTATCCAGATTGTGTCCAAATCTGATGTCGCTGGATTACGTTTACGCCCGACATTAAAAAGCATCTCCGATTTCTGCTTCCCTTTAAAGACAGTAAACACCTCGTCTCGCTTGTTCCCCACTCGCGACAGTCTGTTTGTGATAGCAGTTGCCTGCAACCTGATTCATGTGCTTCCTGGTTGGATGGTCAGTTCTGGTACCAGTTGCATAAAGATAGATCTGGTCTTAGACTCAAATGTGACTTTAAGTCAAACTTGCTATAGACACTTATATTTACCTGTTCCTACTACTTCTTGATTGTTGTAGATCTCTAATGTGTTGTTTCTGTCTCTAAAGACTCTCTCTCTTCTTCAGGCTCTTTCCAAAAACCAGAGATTTGCCAGCTTCAGTTTTTAAACTTCCCTCTCTGACAGTTAGGCTGACTTGTTGCCATAACAACAAAGTTGTTTAAATCAAGATTAGCCAGGGGGAAGGTGGCTATCTTTCCTACCTCAAAATAAGTCAGTCGTAATATTTAAGTAACAGACAGTCTTAATTAGACTAGTCCAACCTGAGAATCTAAGACCAGTTTTAGGCTTAGACTAGTCTTAAACTAGCTTTATGCAACTGGCCCCTGTTTATGTAACTCCTGTATGTGGATTAGAGAGGTTGGATTTCCACCTGGATTCAATGTGGTTTTTTACTATCCGATTACAATCCGATCACCAAAGAAGCATTTTAAAGCAGGTGGAAGGGGGAATCACTTTATTAATCTTTATTTTCACAATAGAGTTCACAAAGTTTTAGGCTGACATATCTTTATGATATAAATTCAGACTACATCATAAGTTATAAGAGGATATGGACTTTAATGGGGTAAAAATGCATATATTTGTACTTTTCTGAAAATATAATTGTCAATATTATTGATTCTGATGCCTTCCTAGGAAGCATTTGAAGATCAAAATCAACCCAAACAGACAAGATTTTTACAATATGATATTATAGCATGGTAAAATTTCCTATTGAAACAGCTTTGGAAACTGTTTTTATACCAGAAAGATGTTTAGGTCCTGATTTCCAGCTATGGACCTTTGTTTTTTCAACGTTGATGTAGGCCATCCTATCAACTATGTAACACTGAAATGTTTGCTGGGTTATTATGATGATGATCACAGACTGGAGGTCACAGATTGCCCACCTTTTTACATACCGTGAAGGCATGCCACTGAAACACCAGTAAATAGCAGTGCATACATAACTGAGTCTGAGCATTTGAGTGCTATGTATATGTGACTGAATTACTGGCTGGAGTACTGACACACACACACACACACGTATACACAGAATTGATATGTAGACTACAGTAGCCAGATGGAAGCATCAGTATGAAGGCTGGGAAGAGCCACTTGACCAGCCGCCGCCAAAACAACACATACACCCACTCACCAGGAACAAAGCATTTCGACAGGGGGTTAGCTGGTGCTCCACTCCACTGGCTGAGCATGTATATAGGCAGTTAGAGTCTGAATATACACACACACACACACAAAAGCACCCATGCATACACACAAAATGACATTACACATGCAAACTATGGATTTACGGTACAGGTTCAAGGACCGTTCGTGGGCTGACACACACACACACACACACACACACAAAGAAGAACACACACACACACACGCACCCTCACTACGTCCAGTTGGCCAGTCAGCCAGCCCTGTCCAGCCCAGCCTCCATCAGATAGCAGGGTTACCTTTAATGGCCAGGCAGCACAGAAAGAGACAGCAAACAACCTGGCTTTGTCTTATCTCCCTCTGTTAGCTGCCCAGGCTAACAACCCCCCCGCCTTTCCACACACACACACACACACACACATACACACACACACACACACACACCCCTCCACCTGACAATTCCAATTTACTTCGCTGTGAGAGCCACACAGTTTGCGTTGACCTGTTTGGTCCACAGAATAAACATTAAACGTATTGACTGTCCTTGTTGAAATTCTCTGGATGCAATATGTAACGTACTTTCCTTACCCTTTGCATTCACGTTACATTGGAATTATTAGTGGAACTTGCACTGTGAGACGAATACATCTTTTTGGTAGACTGTCCCGTTGGTCAATTTACAATGATGAGAACATAGACATCAAAATCATCCATGTGTCCACAGTAGATCATTGGTTCTGGTGCTTCATGCTAACTCTTTAGCATACACTATGTTGAGTGATAGTATGCTCCATGCTAAGACTATATCAGAAACTATGTTGAGTGATAGTAGGCTCCATGCTAACACTTTAGCATACACTATATTGAGTGTTAGTAGGCTCCATGCTAACACTTTAGCATACACTATGTTGAGTGATAGGCTCCATGCTAACACTTTAGCATACACTATGTTAAGTTATAGGCTCCATGCTAACACTTTAGCATACACTATGTTGAGTGATAGTAGGCTCCATGCTAACACTTTAGCATACACTATGTTGAATGATATTAGGCTCAATGCTAACACTTTAGCAAAACTGAGGAAGCATGGATTATTTTGCTATCTTATTACCTCTTAAGTTGATCAACAGGACAATCTACCAAAAACTTACTCTATGAATTTAACCAGTGCCATATAATATATATATAATAGAAGGACCAGCCAAAATATCCTCACTTTGGAGGATTTTCATCATTATTCTATTCCTGTGAGGACATTTCGATTCATAAGGATAGACATACACAACCAAGCCACCCTGACACACACACACACACACACACACACACACACACACGTACACAAACTAGCACAGGCCAGTAGACAGCGGTTCTCTCCCAGTTCTATTATCCCTGAGCGGTTCTCTTCCATAGAGAGAGACAGAGAGGCATAGGGACAGACAGAAAGCGAGAGAGAGAGAGAGAGGGATGAGAGACAGCTAAAACAATGATTAGAGGGAAACAGTTGTTATTTCCCACATCAACAATACAGCCGACTGACATGTGAAAGAGGCTCTGCCACTTTGCTGCCGCCTCCTTTCAGATTCCTTTGAGCGACAGATCACAGACTTAAAATACAAGGTTTCAGAGGTACTATTGTGTGTGTGTGTGTGTGTGTGTGTGTGAGTGTGTGGGTGTGTGTGGTGACTCATGGGTGGTATGGTGGTTAGGAGCACCCTTTCCCCCAACACTGTTAATGGTAGTGTGCATGTGGTGATGGTGTGTGTATGATAGTTGTGTGTGTGTGTGTGTGTGTGTGTGTATGATGGTTGTGTATATGGTGTAACTGCATGTGTGTACATGTGTATATTGTGGTGGTGCAATTGTGTGGTAATGGTGGTATGCATGTGGTGATGGTGGTGTGTGTAGTGGTGGTAGTCTTGGTGTGTGTGTGTGGTGTGTGTGTGTGTGTGTGTGTGTGTGCGTGTGTGTGTGTGTGTGTGTGTGTTGGGGAGTCAAGGTGCAGTGGAGCAGATAGCTCAGCTCTATGCATACTAAACCACCATCGCCACCGGCAGCAGAGATAGAGCTGGGGGGGGGCTGCAGGGGGGCTGCAGGGGGGGTGGAGGGAGGAGAGGGAGAGGGAGGGAGCGACATAGCACCCCAGGGAGCCCCTTTCTTATCGCACCTCTCGGCTCGGTTTATCTGATTACACCAACCGGCAAGACAGAGGTAGAGAGAGGTGGAGAGAGAGAGAGAGAGAGAGAGAAATGTAGAGTATTGAGGATTGGTAGCGATGGTCGAACTTATTTCTCTTCCGTTCAACCACCAGTCACCGGCATCACATGAGAGATTCGGGGTGATGTGGACTAGACCGATATGGGTTTTATTGATGCCGATATTTTTTCAATTCAAATATAACCATTTCATTGTGCAAAAAATGTCAAGTATTCAGTGTTTCTGCCAGAATTGTGTTCTTGTCAGGGTGGAAAAGCCTCTGAAACAGAATCTAGACCAGTGATTCTCAACCTTTTTCATATCAAGGACCCCTAATCTAGTCCATATTAGAGCCCCCAAATGAGTTTGTCTCTCAGGCCCAAATCTGAGAATATTTTTTATTGCTAGATATGATTTTGTCCGGAATTCCATGACTATCTGTATTGTAGGTAGAGAGATAACAGTGAAACTATGATCAAAACAGTCATTCTTCTACATTCTCTAATTGTGTTCACTTCTTGTAAATGAAATAATAGTGAAGTTTAACAATTCACCAATTTGCTGGGGAGCCCCTGGAACCATCTCAAGGATCCCTGGTGGTCCCTGGTCCCCACGTTGAGAACCACTGATCTAGACCATCATGGGACACTAAAACTCTCCATTGAAATCCAAGACAATAATAATAATAATAATAATAATAACCATGTTCATGCATATTTGTGTAGAATTTGATCAAAATGTCACATTGGAATCAGTTCAGGTTAAGGGCTTCCCATAGACAACCAGTGTAGTACGGTCAATTCTACAATAAATATGTAATCAATCGAATTGAATATATACCCACCATATGAGAGGGTGACTAGACCAGGAGTGATATTTAATAAAAGGCCAATATCGTCCTGAAATATCAGTCTAAACCGAGTGTGGATCTCATAAATGCTGAGCAAAAATTTGACAGACTCTTAAGGATTCGGTAGATTTATTCTGTGGTTATTGAGACTAAAAGTTCTGGATTCTGTGATGACTTTGAAGCAATTTGCAGCAGTTGTGAAAGTGCTTTGATTAGACTCAAAAATTATACATCAAAATGAACAGCCATGTTTCCAAAAGATGTTGTAAAGGTGTGGTGAACACAAATCCTTGTAATACTGAACCCTTAATCTTACAGAAAAATGCACATTTGTGCAGAGACTGGTCTCTCCTCCCTATCTTGAGTAGTAATGTACTATCTATTTGAAATATTATGTCCAACTGACATATTGCTTCATGTGGCGTGGATTTCACATGCAGTAAAATATCAGTGTCATGTTGGTGACGTACTGACAAGCTATCAAAGTCGGTGACAAAATTCATACAGATCTCTTCGGGAATATAATTATCCTGGAAATATTGCTGGGTACACAATGAACATTTGGAAATGATCCAAATCCAATTAACAAAGGAGGTATGCACATGAACCCAAAATGGAAATGAATGTTTGCAATGCAAATACAAATTGGCTTAGAGGGGAATATGATTGTAGAAAGGATTCCAAAAAGAAGACAAAAAGAGAAAGAAAAATAAAAAAAAAACTGATAAAGAGGAAGACTTGGGTTTCGCCACAGTGAGTGCATACACAATGAACACACTTGTACATGGCAGTGGATGTGTATTGTCATGTTGTTTGCCGTTTGTCTTGTATACGATTAAAAATAATAGAAGTATAAAAAAAAAACAAAGAAGCAAAAATACAGGGAAGGAGAGATGCTTCATTTCCACAATTTCCCTCCGTTTCCCATCTGTGTTTGGTCTGGTTTCATCAGCTACAGCCTGGAGGGGATGGAGTGTGTGTGTGTGTGTGTGTGTGTGTGTGTATGGTGTGTGTGTGTGTGTGCATGCGTGCCTGTGTGTGTGCATGCATGTGCGGTTGAAAGAATAAGGTCTTGAGGTCTTGTGAATGAGTGTCTGTATAGAAAGGCAGAAAGAAGTGTGTGAGCCTGTGCATGTGTGTGCGTGTGTGTGCATGTATATGTGTGTGTGTGTGTGTGTGTGTGTGTGTGTGCAGGGACATCCTCGTCAGTGAGAGGGCCCAGGGGACGGGGGCCCGGCCTCCTCAGCCTCCTCATGATGATTGATGCTGGCGGGCCCCACACGCCCCGGCCGCCCAGCTAAATTAAAAGCCTATTTTGTAAAGTTGTAAAGAGAACAGAATGGTTGGAGGGTTGGTGTGTGTGCGCGGATGTGTGTGTGTGTGTGTGTGTGTGTGTCTGGGTCACAGCCGGGGCGCTCTCCAGTGTCTTTAGTATCATCAACCCCTCGGAGGATGGCCAGAAGGGGGTCTCCTCCATGCCTGATGCTCTCCCTCTCGTTCTCTCTCTCTCTTTCACACACACACACACACACATACACACACACACACAGAGAAACAAAACACACACACCCAACATTCACCCCAGTCTGGAAACGTCTTTTTGAGTGTTTTTGTGTGTGAGATTAGTCAATTAATACTGAGTATAGCATTTGTGGAAGAGTTAAAAAATATACAAACTGACCCTTTAACATTGCAATATTATCCATTAACATGTGTTTTGTCAATTCAAGGAGCAGTGATCATCATAAGGCAATGCAACCACTAATATAAACATTCATTTAGCAGAAAAGCATTCATTTATGTTTTTTCCCCCTTTTAAAATCCCATAACTTCTACCACTTTGTTGCTACTTACTATGGCATTTACAATGAATTGAGGGTCTTAAAGCTTCATGTCAGTCTAAAAGGTGGTCAGCTCTATTCCCCCCAAATAAAAAGGAGGGTCAGCTGGGTTTAGGGGGGGTTTGCCCTCCGCTACATCGCTGGCCTCATGTCTGTACATTTTAATCCTGAACCTCAATAGCCACTCAAGGAGGGGACACTCACTTTGTTTGTATATCATTTGCAAATCATTTATCCTCAATGTGAATTTAATTGACCAGGCGACTCCGGGGGGCAAGGACACACACACACACACACACACACACTTGCACCCTTGTCACCCTCCAGCCACCCTCCCTCTCTTCCTGCAAGCCATGGCAGACTGTCCCCCCCCCCCCGCCCCATCCCCACACCGCCCCACCCTCTGTTGTTGGCAGCGAGGGGGTGACTGGAGTGACAGCCCACCCTGAGTATGACCAGCCAGCCAGACGCACACACACACACACACACACACACACACACACACACACACACAGCAGAGGTCAGGCCTGTGTCAACTGGGGTGTGGAGGCCAGCTGAGGTGCCCAGTCTGTGCATTGTGCTAATTTGTGTATAGCCAAATATATATGTGTGTATGTTTATCTTTATATAATAAAGCTCTGTGAATTGAATTGAGTTTTGAGAGAGTGAAGAAGAAGCTACAGCAACAGTTAGACCTAACCAAATTGTTGAGAAACAAAAAAGAAAAGTACATCACCTATTGGAATGAGTCTACCCATAGACAAACTGGACTGGAGTGCTATCTGGCCCTAAACAGATTGTCTGACCTTTGTATGTAATCCCAAACTAAGAAAAACCTTGACTATGTGCATTGAACATAGAGGGCTTTCAGGTGATGTAGCACACCTTTTGGCGGCCATATTGGAGGTCCACAGAACTGATCATTTCATCACTGATAAATCTGATCAATTTTGAGTTTAGAAAATATTATCTTTTCTAGCTATAGCTAACCATAGTATCTGGTCAGCTAACCATCAGTGCCTTGTTGTTAACGCATCTGATTTGTGTACTAGCCAAAGTATCTACTAGAAGCTAGCTTTAGTAGTGGCTAGCAGTCACAAGTTAACATTAACATCGGTTGTTTTGCTAAATTTCTGACTAGTTAGCTAATTAACAAAGCCAAAAAACAATAGTCTGTTCAAGTGAGCTGACTCTTAAGCTACAACTCAGAGTTTTGGAGTAGAAACTAGAGCCATCTTTACAAAGAGTGAGTTTGATTTCTGTGTAAAGACGTCGGGTTAAAATGGGGAGTTGAAATTACCCGACTCTGATCCACCTTGTGACAGAGAAGAAAAGCCAGACCTGACCCGGTATTTGTTCTGTGTAAAGTAAAGCCGGAGAAATGCCTGGTGCAAATGCCATGGTAACCATGGTAACCATCTGGCACTACAACACGTGTTCCATCACCTGTGCGTAAGGTGCGCAACTGTGGAAAACTGTGGAAAACAGTTGATTGTCATCTGCGTAAGGTGAGGGATAATCGCAAAAAGTCAATGGTAGCTTAATAGAGACTACAGAACTCAACAACTAACAGAAACATCTACTGGACATATAAATGGCAGAATTTTAAACAATATCACACAATAATCATCCACAAATAAAGTCTATTGTGCATGAGATACAATGGTTCCCATGGTGTAAAGATGGTCATACCAGGTAAAGAGAGGATTAAGAAGCTTGACAATTTAGGACTAAAGACAAGATATTTCACTTAGCTTCTTTATCATCCTAACCACATCATCATCATCATCATCATCATCATCATCAACATCATCACCATCATCATCATTACCCTCACCATCATTATCACCATCATAACGATCACTGACGTCATCACATCACCACCACATCTTCATCCTCATCAACGCCACCATCATCTAAATTAGAATTATCACCAGTATCATCATCATCATCATCCTCTTCCTCCTCACCATCATCGTGGTGATTTCTCTGTCATGGTCATATGGCATTGCACCCTGTGGTTCTTCATTTTCCTTATTCCTAAACATTTCAGCACAGGCGCACACACACACACACACACACACACACACACACATCAGAACCCGCCCCTCCTTCTCCCTGCCATCAGGCCGTTTACAGAGAGGTCACAACCCCTAGTGAATGATGGGAATGCTGAGCTGGAACCCATCAACACTGCCGATATGACCACCGCTCCCCCCTTCCTCCCCCAGGTCTGTGTGTATGTGTGAGCGGTGGTGGGGGGTTAAAAAGAAAGAGAGAGAGCGTGTGTGTGTGTGTGTGTGTGTTTTGCATGCACGCTGTCATGATCAATTTCTTCTGAAGGGGTGAAAGGCAGTTTTTCCAAGTCACCTCATGTGCCGCACTGTGGTATATTATGTGTGTGTGTGCGTGCGTGTGTGTGTGTGTGTGTGTCTGTGTGGCCTCAGATGCAGGCTGTGTTTGTGCAAAACAAGCATGCGCCATATGTGCGCTTCCTTGTGAGCATATTGGTGTTTGTGTATGTGTGCATCTGCATGCAAATGTGTAAATGCTCAAGCATCTATTTGTCTGTGTGTGTGTGTGTGTGTGTTCTTGTATTTGTACTTATGAGGACCAAATGTCCTCACAAACATAGAAAGATGATGAAAATCCTCCAAAGTGCGGAAATTTTTGCTGCTCCTCACTACTTTAATTGGCTAGTTTGGGATTAGGATTTAGGTTTAGGGTTAAGATTAGATTTGGGATTAGGTTTAGGTTAGAGTTAAGGTTAGGCATGTAAGTGGTGAGGGTTAAGGTTAGGGTTAAGGGCAAGTGAATGAAGGTAGTCAATGAAGGTCCTCCCAAGTATAGTACTACAAACGTGTGTGTGTGTGTGTGTTTGTATTGTGACAACAGAAGCCCAGACAGACACCCAAGAATTGAGGGGTGGGAGGTTCTAGGGTTGCACTGAGAGACGGGGTCCATCCTGCCATCCTCCCCGCCCTCCCCCCCCCACCCCCACCTCCGTTTTTGGCCCGGCCCCGCCGAGGCAGCCCCAAACCGGGGGCCTTGTGTCACCAACAGATGGGCCTCTCACAAAAGGACCCCTCGGCTCGCCAAGCTGGTCTCCTGCACGCCCGATTAAATCTCAATAGCAAAGTTAGAATTGATACACTGACTCTATGGTGATTCAATTAGAGCAGGCGGGCATGAGGAAAAAGACGGAGCGCCGGAGAGAAAGAGAGCGAGCAGTAGTTAGAAAGTCATTTACCTGGTGTTATTCTGGTCGGGGTGACACGGGGGCCAAGGCAGCGCCAGGCTCATGTGCGGTGGGATAATGTCCTCTGGGCCTGTGGTGGATGGCTGGACGGACCTGGTGACTGACTGGCAACCCTCAGATCGACTGAACCGACTCTGACTAAAGGCTGGTTCATGCTTTCCGTTCATGCGGTTTTGCGTATACTTCGTTCAGTCAGTCCTGGAGGGAATGGCGTTTAGCTGCGTTGATTCAAATTTCCTGTGGTGATCAACCTCGCACGTTAACACCTAAGTGCATTCAACACGCCCATTTGTTTTGGTCGCAATTATGTCATTAGGACCAGGCGCACATGTCACATCCGTTTCCGTGTGAAGCGTGAACCAGCCGTAACTGACTAACTTTCTGACCGATTGAATAACTGACTGACAGACTGGTGACTGGCTGATTCACTGATTGACTGACTGATAGACAGGCTGACCTACTGGCAACCAGCAACTTTACTAACAGACTCACCAATTCACTGACTGACTGGCAACTATCACACTTACTAATTTACTGACTGGCTGACTGACTGAGAGAATGCCAGGGGCAGTGGGAATAGGGGTTCAGCTGTGTGTGTGTGTGTGTGTGTGTGTGTGTGTGTGTGTGTGTGTGTGTGTGTGTATGATGGGGAGGGCTGAATTTTATGAGACAGACAAGCGGCTGTCTGTGATTAAGAATAAATAAGCCAATAAATATTCAATCAGGACAAAAAGAGGCATGATTAAAAGGATTGGGAGGCTGCGCGGGGGCTAGGTCAGCCTTGGTCCGGGGGTTGGGAAGTGTGTGGAAGACAGAAATCACCCACGCAAATCTCTTTTTGATGTCCTCATCTGATAATAATACGCCACATAATAATAGAAGAATGACATACAAACATTGTTTCAATCCAAACGCGATAATGCATTAAAGATTTGATCATTTTCAAAGCCTTTTAATACAAATGGAATGATTATTACTTTGGACAAAATGAACCTCACACATGCACAGTTCTACATTTGCATAGATGCACACTTGTATGCGCGCAAACACACACACACACACACACACACACACACACAAAGCAGCACAGAGGCTTTCAACGTTGTACCAAGCAAGATTTTTATGTAAAATTACATCTAGTGGTTTATCTAGTCTAAATCAGTGGTTCTCAACATGGGGTGAAGGGACCACCAGGGGCCCTTGATGGGGTTTCAGGGGGTCCCAGCAAATTGATGAATTGTTAAACTTGACTATTATTTCATTTACAAGAAGTTAACACAATGAGATAATGTAGAAGAATGACTGTTTTGATCATAGTTTCACTGTTATCTCTCTACCTACAATACAGATAGTCATGGAATTCTGGACAAAATCATATCTAACAATAGAAATGTTCTCAGATTTGGGTCTGAGAGACAAAATCTCATCAAATGGGGGTCCGTGGCCATAATGTGAACTAAATTAGGGGTCCTTCATATGAGAACCACTGGTCTGAATCACAAAGTGGGGGAGAAGAGCGTCTCGTTCCCACTAATTGAGACACTGTAGATGCACTTTATTTGCCCAAATAAAATTCTGGTGTTGGTATGATCACTGGTGGGAAATCTTCTCCACACAGGAAGTGACGGATCAAAACTTAAGAGCAAAATCCAAACGTGTGTCCTCAGTGGCAGGGAATGGGTCCAGAGAAAGCCAGATTCACCAACGATGGCTGAACCTCTTCACCCACTCCACCCACTCCACCCCACCACACACTAAGAAGAAGACATTTAGTTTACTGACGTCACCTTACAGGTTCTTTTCGTAATGCTAGGTTTCATTTATACGGAAGAGGATTAGGGCCACATGGGGAAGATGTATTTGAGTTCTGAGAATTCTGAGATTAAAGTCAGAAGTGTGATATTAAAGTCAGATTTGTGAGAAAAGTCAGAATTCTGAGTTTAAAGTCAGAACTCTGAGAATAAACTCAGAATTGTGAGGAAAAAAGTCAGAATTCTAAGAAAAAATTAGAATTCTGAGATTAAAGTCAGATTTCAGAGTTCAAAGTCAGAACTCTGAGAATAAACTCTGAGATTAAAGTCAGAATTGTGAGGAAAAAAAGTTAGAATTCTAAGAAAAAAGTCAGAGGGTCAGGGTCAAAGTCAGGGTTCTGACTTTAATCTCAGAATTCTGACTTTTTTTTAACCCACTGCATTATCGCTGGTAGGAAGTCAGAATTTCTGACTTTATTGCTGGAACACAGCATGTGAAGAAGACATTTCCTTTACTGGCACCTCTCTTACTTGATTTGTGGGTAATGAAGTCTTCCAAATTCAAGCAGTTACCTCTTGCTGCCATTTGGGGCCGCCAAGGTGCCAAGTTGTCTAGTGCGGCTTTAATAAGAAGCATACATAAGGTGTAAATTATAGACCAGTGCACAGACCCCCTCCCCCCCTCAGTAGTGCTGGTGTATGTAATCATCTAGGATTCTCTGTCTGGCGATCGATAAGGCAACCGGTGTAGAAACAGCATCAGGACCATGCTAGTGTGCCTTAGTCAAATATATGTGTGTGTGTGTGTGTGTGTGTGCGCTTGTGTGTGAACAATCCATGCTCATGACCAACGTGCATTAGTCAAATATACTCTCTACAGTGGGAGTATTGGCAGGGCCAAGCCGATAGGACACAGAGCCAGACAGTAAGATGTATGTACTACACCGGCACACAAACACACCGTAATGGATTGGACTGTGTCTGTATCGGGTGTTTCAGCAAATGTTCAGTCATGTATTGTGGAGAGGGATATTAGGTGAGTGTGATTTTGTGTGTGTGTGTGTGTGTTTTCACGTCAATCTAAATGCCATACCCGTATCTTATGAAACGCCATGCCTTTGTGTGCATGCTTGTTTGTCCGCTACAATGCTACGATGTGTGTGTGAGAGGTGCGTGTGGGTATATATATGTGTGAGTGAGTGTGTGTGTGTGTGTGTGTGTGTGTAGTGAATGATATGTGACACGTGTTGTCTGTCTGGTATGCTAAGCACGTTGGGCCCGCTTAGCATTGGCCCAGCCCCTATAGAGATGGCTTATCAGTGAAGGTACATATGGAAGAACAGTTTGCCAACACAAAGTCTCATACCACCCCCTGTCAAAGGGGTAGAGAGAGAGAGAGGGGGAGAGAGAGAGAGAGGGAGAGAGAGAGAGAGGGGGAGAGAGAGAGAGAGATAGAGAGAGAGAAATCCTTATCAGGTAGTCCTCGTCTGTTCCTCCATTCCCTCCCTCCCTCCCTCTCTCTCTTCTCCTTCCACTCTCTCTATCTCTGTCTCGTCTTCAAGATATGCTAATCGCTGTGTAAGTATATCCTGTCAAATAATTACCATATATTAAGCTCTACTCATCTTGGCATAATTTCCCCTTACGCATAATCGTATTTGGGCTTCTTCCTTCAAAAAAAAAAAAAAAAGAAAAAAAAAAAGGCAGCGGAAGGAAGGGACTTACCTTAGGCAAGTTAGGCAAGTTAATCTTCATTGATTGAATATCAGCCTCATCAATGTGCTAACAGAATGTGTGTGTGTGTGTGTGGTGTGTGTGTGCAACAGAGAGAAAGAAAAGTGCATGTGTGGTATAGGTTGGCCGATTAAATAAAGACTCAGCCCTGGTTAATACAGTATATATACTGTGCATTATACTCTATATACAGTAAAGTGGTTCCCCAAGTGGGGTTTGAGGACCGCCAGGGGTCCTTGAGGGGGCTCTGCAGGGACCTCAACAAAATGAGGATGAGTTTAATTTGACTATAATTTAATTAGAAATTATCCCAATTAGATAATGTAGACCTAAACGTTTGAAATGTTGCAAAATATAAAATGTGGATTTGGTGTGTTTCCATCAGCTTGATTGCAGTGAATGCATAGACTTCCAGAACATTCGAAAAAATAGTTCTTATTTATAGTCATATTTCATGTGTTCAGCTGACCAAAGAAGTGAGAGAAGACGTCAAAGAAATGTACTTGTTGATATTCTAATGTACCAACTAATGGTTATACAGCCACAATGGACATGTATGACAGTTCTGGATAGATAGAGATATTTTACAGACATTTCAGAACATCCAAAACCACTTTTTGAACTGTTATGAAATTGAACCATTCGTCAGGCTGATCATGCTAAGTCTACATCATTATTTATTTGACAAATGCATTTCTGTTGCTATTTATCACATTTCTTTATCCACTCCAAAATTCTGCTTCAGGCGAGAGGTAAAAAAAACATTATTGTGATATTGAGGAAATTTTTATTTAAATTTGACATTTCCATTTAGATTTTCTTAGCAAAAATAAATAAATAAATAGAATAAAATAAAAATAACACCAGGATGGAAACCCAGCTGCCATTGTCACTGCTAGGGACCCTGGACACTATGAGGTATCAAGAGGCAAAAGGCTGCCGACATACCACTACATGCTTAATGGGCTCTTTGTAAATAATATGTGTGTGTGCATGCGTGTGTGTGTGTATGCATGTATGCACTAGTGTGTGTGTGTGTGTGCTATACATGGCCCTCCCAGCCTGGATCTGCCCTCCAAATGACACTTGGGTGACATTCTAATCTACATGACTGATAAATGCATGGTGTCATTACAGCCAGGAGAGGCTCTCCATAGCTCACAATGGAGTTTCACGTTTTACACGAGAGAGCAGTGAACCTAACCACGGGATGTTAAGACTGGGGTTCCACCGATATGGACTTTTGAAGGTCAATACCAACACTGATATTTTTTGGGCTGAAGTGGAAAATAGCCAATATTTTACACCAATATTCAATATCTTTAAATTTGACCATTTTTATGCCCAAAAAAACATTACACAGATTCAGTGTTTCCCTCAGGATTTTATTTTTGTCAGGGTGGAAAAAAAATCTGAAATACCATTTAGTAAAACTTTTAAAAAATCATCCATGTGTTCCCGGTAGTTCGTTGGCTCCTGTGCTCCATGCTAACACTTTAGCATACACTATGTTGAGTGATAGGCGGCTCCATGCTAACACTTTAGTGTACACTATGTTGAGTGACATTAGCTCCATGCTAACACTTTAGCGTACACTATGTCGAGTGATATTAGCTCCATGCTAACACTTTAGTGTACACTATGTTGAGTGATAGGAGGCTCCATGCTAACACTTTAGCGTACACTATGTCGCGTGATAGGAGGTTTCATGCTAACACTTTAGCGTACACTATGTTGAGTGATAGGAGGCTCCATGCTAACACTTTAGCGTACACTATGTTGCGTGATAGGAGGTTTCATGCTAACACTTTAGCGTACACTATGTTGAGTGATAGGAGGCTCCATGCTAACACTTTAGCATACACTATGTTGCGTGATAGGAGGTTTCATGCTAACACTTTAGCGTACACTATGTTGAGTGATGGGAGGCTGCATGCTAACAATAGCGCACATTACACACTAGCACCACAGCCAATGATCTACTGGGGACACATGATTTTGCTGTCTATGTTCTCATCATAGTTCACCCAATAATTAAAATTCAGTCATTATCTACTCATCCTCGATTCAATTTGCATTAAATAACTGATACATTTTTTTTTTTTACGTTTTTTTTTTTCACAGAGCCATGGAGAACATTTATGGACTCTTTTGCACTTTGTAAAGCCTTAAGGACTGCTCAACATTTACTGCAGTTGTTTGGAAGAAAGCTTCTCCGGCGCCGAGTCTGGAGAACTCCTGTTAAGTTGTATGACAAAAAAACACTCATCCCAGTTTGTACTGGCATGAGGATAAGTAGCCTAGATAATGACAGAATTTTTGTTGCGAACCCACCTAAAGTGAAAAACAAGACTAAGAAGATTAAAATTCTGGGGGAAACACTGGATTCTTTGGTAATATTTTGGCGTGAGAACGGTCAAATTTAAAGATATTGAACAGTGGCACAAAATATTGGCTATCAGCAGCTTCAATCCCAAAACATCGGAATCAGCCTCCAAAAAATATACTGTAAGTAATGCCGTTTTATGAAGTATCTGTGTATATACTGTATGTGCCTGCGTGTGTGTGTGTGTGTGTGTGTGTGTCTGTGTGTGTGTCGGGCATATGACAGCAATGGTACACTTACAGAGAGCCAGTGCTCTCCAAAGAGGCATCCATCTCTGGGGTCTTTTGTGTTGTGAGGAGCAGCCAAGGTCAGCAGCTGAAAGAGCTCTCTTTGTGTGTGTGTGCGTGTGTGTGTGTGTGTGTGTGTGTGTGTGCGCGCGTTCGTTGCCTCTGTCTAGTAACTCAGTAACAGGGTCCTTGGCCTATTAATTGGCCTGACAGTGATAAAGGAAATGGGAGTGGATGCTATTTGTCTCTAATGCAGCCACGCTCATATTAGCCCAAAGACAAATGGACACTGTTTTACCACTTGAGCTGCTCTAATTTTTTAAAACCCCCTCTGAGGGTGTGTGTGAGTGTGTGTGTGTGTATGTGTGTGTGTTTGCACGTGTTTTTGTATGTGTATGTGCGTTCATGTCTGTGTATGTATTTGTGAATGTGTGTGCTTTGGTGTGCGTACATATTTGTGTTTGTTTTTATGTGTGTGTATTTTCTGAATGCGTGTGTTTGGGTTTCTATTTGTCTGTGTGAATATGTATGTGTGTGTTTGCGTGTGTATGTGTATGTAAATGTGTTTCTGTAACTGTATGTGTGTGCTTGTTTATGTATTTGTGTATGCATATGCATGAACACGCATACACTTACAGTATGTGTATGTGCTTGCTTGTTCACTTGCTTCTAAAGTGAGTGTGTGTGTGTGTGTGTGTGCTGGGTATGTAGTTGGACGAACATTATAATAATAATAATAATAACTTTATTTGTATAGCACTTTTCTAAAAACAGTGTTTACAAAGTGCTTTACATACAATAAAACCCAAACGCAGTGATGTGAAACTACCACAATGAATGATAGAAAAAAAAAAATATATATATATATATATATATATATATATATATAGAAAATAGGAATAAAAGGTAATATATGAGGTAAACAGGTACAACTAAAAACACACAAACAAACAGAGATACAATTAAAAACAGATGGAACTTTAAATAAAAGTGTGTGCCACAAGACTACACTACCGTTCAAGAGTCCAGAACCACCAAGAAGACATTGAAGCCATGTTAAGAAAAATTCTGGACTTGAATCAGCCTCTGCCCCTGGTGTATGTGTGTGGGGGGGGAGGGGGTCAGCACCTGGCTGTACCTGAGGTCAAAGGTCAAAGGTCAAGGAGAGATTGAAGCCCGAAGCAGACTGCCGGGGCGATGAGGGGGGAGGCGTGGAGGGCGTGAGGTGGAAGCCGCTTTTATTCTCCTCCAAAATGGACTATTGTTGAAGCTGTCTGCGACACGTGACCTTATGACACACTCACTCACACACATGCACACACACACACACACACACACACGCACGCATTTGCTTGGAAATTTCCTGGGGCGCTCACAGATACTGCCTCAGTGACTCCATCTCTCCCTCATTTTGAGCCAACCACTTCTTTTGCTCTGCAATTACCTCAGGTTTCGTACATACATTTGAAAAGGCTTTTATTCAAAGTAGGCCTCTCAAGCTGAGGTGGAAAACGAAGACAAACAAGTATTTTCACTCATATGTGCAGAATTTATTGGAACAGCAGAACAATAACGAATTTGAACCTCAAAATTTCAAGATAATACTTTTTAAAAAGGGCTATGTGGAGCATTTTTAAATATAAATTTATTGGTGGAAAATTTATTGTAATACTTTGATATAATTACCGTAAACAAATGAGACCATGGTGAAGATGATTGGTCGCCTCTATCTCACACCAGTGGTATTGTTAGTGCTTGTGTCTCTCCAAATTAAGACGTTTCCCATAAACCCTGTTGCCTCCCCGAAGAGGATAAACATGTTGGAAGTGATTTTTCCACCGGCCTTTCCCTCCTCCCACCATCTACCATTGGCAGAAACTCTGAAAGATTTAGCCCCGTTTGCTCTGGAAGAACAGCGCCCTCTTCCTGTTTTGTGCCGTAAAGCGATCCAGCAGATTTCCCGCCAAATCCGACCAGGTGGCTCACGGTGTAAAATGCAGTGTTGAGGCCGGTAGAGGCTGCTAATCTTCTCAGTGATGGCCTTGTTTGTTTACGGTAATGATACCAATGTCTCAAAATGAATGTGGTAATGATTTAAAATGCTACAAATAGCACCTTTAAAGGTCCCATATTCTCCACTTTCCAGTGTTTTATTTTATGTCTTGAGGTCCATTCAAAGCTGTGTGTGTGGTGTCATGCACCAAAAACACTCTCAATCCATTTTGACACGTTCATTTTCCAGCATCTCTCTGAGCCTTACCAAGAACAGGCTGTTTCTGTCGCTGTTCCTTTAAGGCTCATTAATATTAACGACCCCTCTGAACAGGCAGCTACAGGTAGGGAAAACTCTAACGGTAATAAACAATGACAACCGCTCAACCGCTTTGAAAAAAACACTTTGTTAGTCTATTATTTCTTACAAAAATGCTAATGAGCGAACCTTTGTGACGCCACAAAGTTTCGGAAGTCCAAACGGCTCGTTTAGAGGCTCGCTTTTCTAATATGGATTGTGTGGATTTACTTGGCGACCGTGCGTTTTGATACTTTCACCATGTTTAGATAGACCATCCAACTCCTTTATCATCACAGAGGCAAGGGGAGTCCTGTTTTACATCATATGGGACCTTTAAATAATAGTCACTATTGTTACTGTATTGTTACTGTTAAATTATGAAACTCCCTACCACTCCTTTAAAAAAATAAACAAGAAATCCAGGAAAGCTCTTTCATCTTGCAGAAAATGTTCTTCCTCTTATATTTGAATGTGAGCAATGTGTCTAGAAATGGGTATCCGTGTTTAAGTGTGTGTAAAGCGTGATAAGGGAGAATGGGATCTGATAGGGGTTGATAAAATACCTGGGTAATGTCTAGGTGGATTTTTATGTTTCTCCCGAGGAGGCAGTGTGAGGATGTTATCTCCAGACTGGGAAGCCATGTTTTCCCCCCCGGGAATCACCCCACCCCACCCCCTCCCCTCCCCACACACACACACACGCACACACCCTCAAACACTGGTTATACTGGGCATATGTCCACTCCCCCCCCCATCCCATACCCCCTCTCATTTATACTATCTTTTTTTTTTTTTGCTCTGTACTGGCCGAATCGTTCCCGAACCATTTTTCAACCAACTGCTTTTGTCAGTAAACAACTTTATCTCTTGGGATATGGGTTATTCTCTCTAGCATTATCTATATTACGGTATCGCCTTTCATTATCTTTTGGCTCAAAACCATACGGCACATGATAGTGCATCCTGTGCAAGTATTATAAACCAGGATTCCCTGTCTTGGATAGAATGTGGATCAAAGGAGAAGGAAATAAAAATTGAGAAAAAATAAAAGAGGTAAGTGAAAATACCGGTTTCATGTGAATTTGTTCAAGAAGATTTTATTTAATAATAAACCAGTTAGATTCACCAATGAATTCAACAATATCTGCTAGAGTTTAATTGTGACCCTAACATCTGCTGTGTCTTATTCTGCCGTTAACTGATTACTGGTAGTAGTGGGTTTGTCCCAACTTTAAACTCGCAGTAAGGTTCTCACACAAACACACACATACACACACACACGTTTCAGTTATCCTTGCTTTTATCTGTTTTTGTGTTCCTTGCTTGCTGCATTGCACTTTGTGACTAACCAGTTGATTAAAATAATAAAAAATAATAAATAATCTTGACTTTCCCTGATCATGAGGGACGGTGTGGTTTGATTATGCTGATGGAGAGAAATATCAGTAACACTTTATTTGAAGTTCATTGGGATGTAGTACAAGCAGATTATATGCCGATAAAAAGCAGAGATAAACTGTTCTTACAATATAATCATCAGGCAAACATCAGAAAATTACTTTCAATTTAATTTTATGACATTAACTATTCAGCTGCCCCACAAAGTATTAAAACTTTTGGCGCATTGTGTTTATTATATTACATCACGCTCTGATTATAATAACTATCATGCACTTAAAATGTGCTTATAAGGCACTTCTAATGCCTTATGAGCACATCAAGTAAAGTGTTACCCAGAATATATTCGCGTGAACCTCAACTGATTCAAACATTGTAAACCACATTGAAATGAGGTTGCATCTTTGCTGTGTGGCCTAGTGGTGACCTGAGGTGTTTCAGTCCCAAACCCCCCTCCACCCACCCCCCACCCTCTGAGCTCCCTTCTCAATGCTCATTGCTAGATTCCATGTCTCATTTGAATATATTGATTGGGCCATCTGTAAGCCATTTATCTCCTTCAAAAGACCGTTAAAGTAGGCCTCCCCACCTCTCAGCCCGCCCACCAGTGTTTCACTGACAGGGAAAATACATGCACAAACGTACATGCAGGACACACACACACACACACACACACACACACACACACACCCTTACAAGCTGAAAAAGATGCACAACACATTGCGTCGTTTCACAGAAACAGCACCTTGAAACAAAAAAAAAAAAAAAGAAGAAGAAAAAAAAAGGCAGCAGCAGCCTTTTCTCGCTGTGATTTGAGATAAGGACGGGAAAACACATCATGTAAACACCGGCCCATGGCGGGAGAGCTGAACACAAAACTCCCAGCCTGCTTTGGGAACCAAACACTATCTAATGCTTCATTTAGTGTTGCTGAAATTCCCACCAAATAATGAAACCAATTATTGCATTCATACAGTGAATAATGCCTCCTTCAAATAATCTGCTTATCTGGCCTTGCCTCCATGGCTCTACGTGTCTGTGTGTGTGTGTGTGTGTATCTGCCCATCATCATAAACTGCACCCTGATATCGCCAAAGCAGGGCTCTGGCACATCTGCAAGCCCCAGATATTCTTTCAACATGCGGACGTGTCGTCAGCAGAGTGCATGCATCATCATGATTGACTTATTCCTGACATTCCCAGCGGTAAAGCCTGGGTAAAGGATTACCCTCTAGTCTTGGACCGCTGCCCACTGTACAGTATAGACCCTTGAACACACACACACACACACAGAAAAACACACACACAGACACAAATACAAACTGTGTGCCTCTACCAGGCGTACGTCTCTTTGTGTTTAGCGCCTTTTACTGCCTCTTTGTTCCCTCTTTTGTCTCCATTCTTCATTCAAATCTGTTTTCTCCTCAGACAAACCGTTGGCGGGCAGCCATTCGCAAGACCGAGCGAGGGGGGAAAGCACAGAGCTAGACGGAAAGAAAGCTAGATGAAGAGAAAGAGAGAGAGAGAGGGAGGGAAAGAGAGGTAGACAGGGAGCAAAGAAGAGGGGAAACGGAGTGGGTAAGACAGAGAAGCAACGGTAGAGGTGTGTTCATGCTCCGCCCCTCCCGAGTGGGGAGATTTGGCTGGTTTTTCTTCGACATGGCGGGCGGCTGCTGATCACTCTTCGGTCCCGCGGCTGCAAGTTAACATTTGAAATTTCTCCGCTTCGACAAGGTGAAGGGTGGCGGTCGGCATCCAGCGGAGACCTCGCCTCTGTGTGTAAGTACAGGGCGTGGGCAGATGGTGGAAAATTGGCGGTGGCGCTTGAACCATACGGAGCATATGCACATGGGGGAGTTTGCAAAGACCCGGGGCATGGGGTGCAAGCCGAGGACCGGCGCCCGCTGAGGCTGGCACAAGACGCTGGCATTGGCATTGGCGGAGGGGGTGAAAGTGTGCCTGTGCCTCTCTTGTCGTTTCGGGAAAAGGCCTCGGAGCTGGGGAACTGTGGATGGAGATGTAAAATAGGTACAAATACACCCGTTTGTAGGCCTGAATCAGGAACTGGGGCTGCAATAGAGAAGAGCGTCCCATCCCGGAGTGGAATCCAAAAGTTTCTCCTCAACACTCCCGTCCAGAGAAAGCTGGACTCACCCAACGACGGCTCAATCGGAACCCATCATCTATCGGTCTTACGACGATTAGACTCTGGGGGCAATGGCCAATATTTCGGGGTTTCCGGTGTAGCCGGCGTGGGCGGACATCCGGGCCAAGACTTCCTCTTCCGTGCGCCGGTCATTGTTTACAGTCCGATTAGCAACTTGAGACACGAGAATGGAGTTGGAGTTGGAGTTGAGAGACGGTGCCTGCTGAGGCTGGCACAAGACACTGGCATTGGCATTGGCGGAGGGGGTGAAAGTGTGCCTGTGCTTCTCTTGTCGTTTCGGGAAAAGGCCTCGGAGCTGGGGAACTGTGGATGGAGATGTAAAATAGGTACAAATACACCCGTTTTATCTGCCTGAATCAGAAACTGGGGCCGCACTAGAGAAGAGCATCCCATCCCGGAGTGGAATCCAAAAGTTTCTCCTCAACGCTCCCTCCAGAGAAAGCTGGACTCACCCAACGATGGCTCAATCTCGGAACCCATCGTCTATCGGTCTGACGACGATTAGGGTTTCCGGTGTAACCAGCATGGGTGGACATCCGGGCCAAGACTTCCTTTTCCGTGCACCGGTCATTGTTTACAGTCTGATTAGCAACTTGAGACGCGAGAATGGAGTTGGAGTTGAGAGACGGCGCCTGCTGAGGCTGGCACAAGACACTGGCATTGGCATTGGCATTGACGGAGGGGTGAAAGTGTGCCTGTGCTTCTCTTGTCGAAGGCCTCGGAGCTGGAGAACTGTGGATGGAGATGTAAATAGGTACAAATACACCCGTTTTATCGGCCTGAATCAGAAACTGGGGTCGCAATAGAGAAGAGCGTCCCATCCCGGAGTGAAATCCAAAAGTTCTCCTTGACGCTCCGTCCAGAGAAAGCTGGACTCACCCAACGACGGCTCAATCTTGGAACCCGACGTCTCAAATGCAGATATCTGTTTATAGAGATTAGCTGAAATGTCGTCTGGACCCAAAAAACTTGTGAACTCCAACTCCATTCTCACGTCTCAAGTTGCTAATCGGACTGTAAACAATGACCGGCGCACGGTAGAGGAAGTCTTGGCCCGGATGTCCAACGGCTGAACCTCTTCGCCACCTCCACCACACCACACAGTAAGAAGAAGAGGTTTACTGGCATCACCTTACAGGATTTCTGGGTAATGAAGTCCTTCTCTCGCTGCCACTTGGGGCCACCAAAGTGCAACAATGCCTAGTGCAGCTTACATGGCTCCTGCTGGGATCGAACTCGAGACCTTCCCGGTACGAGACTATGGCTACGGCTACGTTGCCCTGCCTCACCCGCAATATCAGATCATCAATGACAATTTGAAAAAAAACAAAAGTCTTGCACATGTGTTTTAATTAGCCACTTTATGCTGATTTTGAGCTATTCATACACCTCGATCATTTGTCCGCTACTTTAAATCCACCTAAACTCTTGTTCAATGCGCTACAATGAACACAGGGTCCCAATCAGAACAAGTCAAATATTGCTGCTGACCAATATCCTGATCTATCTGCAGCCATTCTAAATAATTCCAAGCATTATGGTGTCTGCATTGTGTAGGAAAATAGCTTCCTTGTTCCTTTCAGGTAATAACAAGGAGCGTTTCAATCAATGCACAGAGCAGGCACAATAAAGTTTACGTTGGAATTGGAGGCTGTAAACTTTTATGTCGCAAATTGTGTATGAACAAGAGCCGGGAGATTGAGTTGACACTGGGCTGACCCGGTTGACCTGGGTTTGTAAGTGTTCTGTGAGCATCTCATGGCTTCTTCTAAAACAAGAATTAAAGCTGCGCGAAACCATAAAAACAAATCTATTCAAATCAGCCAGGGACAACATAAAATACAAAATATGCAGAGGGGAAAAGAGGCGCAGAGTGAGAATTGTGATGATAATCGTCATATTTTCTCTTATTTAAATTCTCCAGTCTAAAGTCTATGAATGAACATTGCAGTTTACCAAAAAAAAACAAAAAAAACACTGCCCATTCATTTTCGCACAACTGCACACTACACTGCAATAAAAAAAACAACCCCCTCAAATTCAACTTTTGGCCTATCTTCGGCAATAATTCAACGCCTTCCGCGGCTCCTCCCTGAAAATCAGGACAATGATGTACAAGTGTATCTCAGGCAAGTGTGTATGTTTACCAATCGATCTACTACACCCTGACATGTTCAGAGTCCTAGTGTCATTATGGCCACTGTTTGGTGCTATAAAACAGAGTTGGACAGTGCTGATAGCAGTGAGGGATATGGATGGGCCTGTACAGAGTTAGACAGAACCATCGCCATACATCTTCTTGGGGCAGGGGCACTGCTGGCCTGTCATAGAGGCTGTGTGAGTGTTTTTTCTTTTTTTTTGTTACATAGAAGCATGCACACAAGCATGTCCGGTATCCATGCATAGGAGTGATGTGCATAGGTGGACTTGCGCTACACACACACACACACACACACACACACACACATTCTTGACGTGAAAGCCTTATTTCTCCCTTGTCCCATCTTCCTATCACCGGCCCGTCACACACCTCCCTAAAACACACACAACCACTACTACCCCCACCCCCCCAACCCCTTCCACACTCACACACACACACACACATACAGTCCTTTCTCTCTCAGATGTGTCTGTACACGACTCCCTGGCCGCAAATCCTTCAGTGGGATGGATGAGTGTCTCCAGCCCATTCATCATCCGCCTTATCCGCCACCCTCGCCACTGTTTTTATATCAGCCAGCAGTCACACTGACAACTGATGGCCCTCTCTCTCTCTCTCTCTCTCTCTGTTCCTTTCTGTTCCTTTCTTTTCTCCCCCCCCCACCCCCCCCCAAGTCTCTCTCATGCCATTTCTCTTTTTTCTCGCTCCCCGGTGCCCTACTTGCTTTGCTTGTACGCCTGAC